>NC_069144.1:6519967-6571307 GCF_943734635.1 Anopheles cruzii
GCCCGGGCCTGCCGAGCCGTAACCCAGCAACTTCAACAGGCGTGGCGCGTAGAGCAACGTTTGGAAGCTGAGGCTGCTGCAGCTTTGACAGGATAAGTTGGCCACGTTTGCACAACTTACTTGGCGAACATTTTGTTAACCGTTTGTCGTTAACCGTTTGTTTGCAAAAGCGGAATAGCGACCGACTGACCGTTCCTTGCAGCGGAGCTGAGACTGTCGGTCGGTTCGAAATTTCTGGTCTTAGTGTGCAGAGAGTGTAACTGAATTTTTTAATGTGAAAAAAATTCGATGGATAAGTTTTTTATGGCTTCTCACGCGTTACTCGAAACTTTTGAGCTTCCTTCTCACTTTTTATAGCAACGTGCTTCTCGGAGCTGTCAAGGATTTGTTTACATCTGGTAAAACTTCACATTCGTCTCTTCACTGATAAAACTGGGAAAAATGCCGCGACTGCCCGATCGGTTAGATTAAAATCACATGTTTTAGTGCATTTGGCAAAGTGTGCTGTGTTTGTTCGAATGCTACTGTGATTCTTACGTTCTATTGTTCTAGGTGGCTTAAGTATAGCCCGTATGGGGGCACGATAGCGGACCGTTTCATCGCTCTAAAAGTGCCACTTTCAGCGGTAAGTTGTATGCTTTTTATGTGTTATTTAGATGTTAACTCAATTTATATGTTATGTGCGCCGCTAACGGACACTGTGATTGATTCGAAAGCTCCACAGAAAAGCCTGTGCCACAGTTTTGGTGGCCAACAGGACTTCGGCTGCGTGTGAATGAAGGTTCGATTGAAGAACCGATCGATGAGTCACTTGTAAACAGAACAAAACGCTTTTGCAGCGTCGGGAATGCGCCACAAAACGGATCGCGAAAACCGCTTCTCCAGACGCGGCGCGACGAGAGAAACCGATCGCGGCCAGATAGTCATCGGTGTGGTGTTGTTCATTCCTTCACGCATTCGTTCTTAGCGCCCTCACAGAGCCCCCATCCCCTCGACTCAGTGGGGAACAGGCGGGTTGACTGTTTTCCTTTAATGTGTCCCATTTCGGAGGATGATCCGTCCGCGCGCGCGAACTGTACCGGCGTTTGGATGCGGTGCGATGGCCGTGTGGCCGTTATGCGTTGCGATTTATGTGTCTGCGACCGATGCGTGACACATCACGCATCTTTCCCTGGCCGGACGCGGGTCCTTTGCCGCGCGGCTGGTCTAGAAAAGGGCAATGGGCGACAAGTCGAATGTTGCACCGTAAATCCGTATTATTCGCGCTCGCTCCGGTCCCGGCCCCGGTCTGTGGTGATTCATCATTCTCGTATGCAAAAGGGGCCCGTCGTAAAAATTGACCCCTTTCGCAGCAAGACGCAAGTAAGGCACGGTATAAAAGATGCCACAAGATGATGCGCCTCGGTGGGGTCGGCACGAGATGGTGGGGTTATAACGGACGCTGTAATCGGTCTCTTATGTTTGAGACATTGTTAGAAAATTTCATTACGTATTGATACGTGATTGTTTTGTGCAGCTCGATGAAAACGATTTGCTCCGGTTTTTGAATTGTATTTCTCAAATTAGCTACACTTGGGCACACGCCATGGGCGTAAACTTTAATTATCAACCATTTGTTGGATTAAATACCCCCTTCAAATGGCAATTTCCCTCCAACTGCACACACGGATCACATGTGACCCCACAAAACCTTGCCCCACGGACGACGACGATCAATCGCGCAGAGCCCACGGTGTGGAATGCGCCACGGCAAACAGCATTTGTTCAGCCGAGATGAAGGAAAACAACGACAAGAACGGGTGAAAAAACACCAAACAAACACATATTATGACGCCATAGCCACCATAATTTAATCATTTTTGCGCAATGGCGCTAAAATGCGCCATTTCGCACTGACCCGGCGGCGCCGGTGGTAGGGACGGCGGTGATGGCGGTCAATCGAAATTGTAGTAATTTTTCCATTCGCGCAAATTGCACGCAGCACCACACACGCACACAATTTGCGCAAAGACACAGGCAGGGCTTCAGGTGCACACACGCCAGTCCGCCAGTTAAACAAACAGTAATTTCATCAGCTACCGTGCAAAAATTGCCCACGAAGGGCGGCAACTGCAAGTCAGGTCCGCGTCGAGAAAGATGGTGGCCGCGTGGCCACCGGCGCGGCAAGGGAGCGAAAGTCGAATTGGTTATTGCGCTGCCGATGCCGCTGCTTGCGCTGCGGGGATTATTATAAAGTTTAACACATCCTTCATCGCCGAAGGATCAGCGCAAAGAATGTCTTAATTGTGCAATTTATCTTGCCGTCCCTTGCCGGCGGGGGGAAGTTTCGGTTGGGGCGCAGGGTCCGCCGTCGCGAATGGCATGGGTAGAAAAAATATGAAATTGTGACGGCAACGATCACATCACGGTGATGCTGATGATCATGCTCAACGACGATCGCATCGCAATCATCCGGGAAATGGATGAGGGAGGAGCAGAGCCGCGATGCGACCGATCGATAATATCGATCGGCGTATCGGTGGCGGCGGCGGCGGCGGTGAAGAACACGGGAAGAAAAAGGTGGTCCATTAGCCGCGTCTGATTGTAGTGGCGGCTTTTAGGGTGAGCGTGAAGTGAAACGAGTGAGTCCTTCCTCCTCCTGCTGGCGTGTGTGTGTCACGCGGTCCGCGATTACCCTTCGCCGCCGCCGTCGCTCCGACGGTTGCACACAGGCTGCAGATTGCAGGGCCCACAAAAGAGTCACATTTGGCCCAAAACCGGCGGCGGCAGGCCGCGCGAAGGAGTGTTACGCGGGGGCCGTGTATGTTAAGCGAGGTTTAAGGCTATTATTATGTAAAATGTAATATAACAAACATTCTGCCGCCCGTCCGCGTCAGTCCCAGGCCGGCTGGCTGGCTGGCTGGCTGGGAGGGTTATTTTTTCTCATTTTCGCTCGGTTGTTGGGCCGCGAACGGCTTTTTGATTCTCGCGCGAGACACGACCCCGTTCCCCCGGCGGCTCCAAGTGCCCACAGGGGACAAACTGTGAGATCTCTGTGCCAGTGCGTGTGTGTGTGTGCTTGCGTAGCATCTTTCTCAGCATGATCCGTCCGCATCGCCATCAGATCACTCGGGAAGCATCAGCAGCAGCAGCCGCGCCTTCTCGTCGATATCGGATCGCCGGATCGTCACCGAGTCCGACGCCGTGGAGAGGCTTCGGTGCGCGCCGTTGGGTTGGGTTGGCAAAAACGTTCACGACGCGATTGAAGTCGATGTATTAATTAAAAAAGGGGGAAAGAAAAAAAAAGAAAAGTAATGGTAATAAGTGGCGCGCACACACACGCTGGCCAGAGTGGCAGCGGCACCCTGGCTGGCTGGCTGGCTGGCTGGCTGGCGGAGGAACTGATCTTGATACGGCCACGAACGTTTAATGTATTATTATTGATAATTAATATTTTTTCCTTCTCTCACTTCACGCACAGCCGCTTCGTAATTGAAAGTAGACCACCGGCGACGCATTTTTCGCCAAATCGATCATTCGTCACTAGGCTCCGGGGCCGGTGGTGGTGACGCCGGGGAAGGGTGGACGGCACGGAGGGGGTGCAGCAGCGACATGGTGCGCGAAACGGATCCTTTTTGTTCCGGAAATTGAATCCGCCTGTTTACATACCATCTCTCATCGCCGGTGCTGCTGGTGCAACGGCGTGACGATCGATCTCTCGTGGCCACGGCCACGATCTCACACCGCAAGCAAAGGTCCTGCTGCTGGTGCGATTAGAGTTGATGAGTTGATCGCGATCGGGGCCCGGGAGCACAAGAAGAAGCAGTCAAATGAGGGGGCTTCGGGGGTTGATTAGTTCGCTACATCCTTTCTGCGACGATGGTTCCAATGCTGATAATTTACATTCGATATCGTATCTTCGGATCGGATTGAATCTCGAAAGGGCAGTTGATCGCGCGAGGCCAATCAACGGTCAGGGAAAACAGTTAAACCTATTCTCCTTGGCTTGGAGCTTGTTCTCGATTAAAACGTGCACAACGGTCGATATTCGCATTCCATAACATTTGCTCCGGGGAAGATAAAATAGACTGATCTAAGTTAATTTTGTTTCTTTTTTATATAACCATGCGACTGGCGATTGATTGACACATTATTGGTGGCTTGCTCCCTCTCTCTTCCCTAGCACTATACGGGCATTCCGGAGGCTGATCGCTTCACTCCAACGGATGCGATCGAGACGCTTTCCCTGGGACTGATAATCGATTTGACGAACACCACCCGGTACTACGATCCGAACGAGTTCACCGACAACAGTGTAGAGTATCAAAAGCTGTTCGTGAAAGGCCACGCAATTCCTGAGTTTAGCACAGTGAAACGGTAAGGACGGTGGCCCGAAGCCAGAACTATGATGCGTGTAATGCTACTGGAACCTTTACCCTTCAATTTTCGGCGTACGGACGTTCTCTGTTGCTGTTGGGGTGGCCACTTTACCTCGCGCACGGACAGTTTTCTTAGTATAGTCAAACAATTCTTACGAGACCCATCGAGCAGAGGTAAATTTTCATCCGTTCAGTGATGTTGAAGTCCCCCTTTTGTCTGACGCGCGTCTCCATAATCGATTTTGCAGGAAAGTATGTTGGTGTTCACTGCACGCACGGACTGAATCGCACCGGGTACCTGGTGTGTGCGTACCTGATCTTGGAGCTCGGCTACCGCGCCAAGGACGCCATCAAACTGTTCAACCACAAACGTGGCCACGAAATGGAGCGCGTCAACTATCTGAACAGTTTGTACGAGATGGAGCAAAGCCGGAAGACTTTACCAGGGCCGCGCTATCGACAGACGAGCCCACGTGGCGATCCACACAGCCCACGTGGCGATCGACGAAGCCCACGTGGCGATCGACACAACACGCCAGTCATAGTGTCTAATCCTGACCATCGCTACCGAAGGGGACATCACCCTTATTCGCTTCACAACGATCGCTACCAAGCCATGCCGAAACGGACCGTATTTGAGTGAATGTGTTGTTTTAGAAAAATTATAAAAAACTAATAAAGTGGAATTATCAAGATTTTTGTAAAACTGGACGGTGTTCCAACGCGATGTTTCTATACTTTGTAAAGCATTCGACGAAACTTCCTGAACCAATCGAGAGATTGCTGGTGTTCGCGGAGTTTCCCGGAGACGAAACTTGGATAAGATTCCATAGCGTCGGTGTCGTCGTGAACCGCAACTAATGACGTCCGCGTGCAGCCGCATAATTATTATCAGTGCACATCGTTACCATCACCGTTTGCGTTGGCCCGGCGTTCCCTTTGAATCCGCTACCCTGAAGCAGCTAACCCATCTCTGTCGCCGCCGATGTCAAAGTTGCTCGAACTGAACATCCGCGAGCGATCCGCTCTGGAGATTCAAGTTGATGGGGGCGCCCTTTCGCCCAGCATCTCAGTTCTCGGCGGACACTCGGCGGCGCACCGACCGTGCAGTATTGTACACTTGCATCGCTTGTGGTGTGATACTTCAATACTAAATAACCTAACAGTGGAAAACAATTTCCTTGGTACCCGATTTTTGAAGCAAATTTGTGGGTCGGCAGTGTTAGGCGTTTAGACGTATGACGTTGATATTAACCAATGTTGTCCCCATTAATAGCTTGCCAATTTGAATGGTGGACAGCACTGTGACTGTGACGGAGTTGTTGGAACAGAGTTGTCACAAGCGCGACCCAGAACTGCCTCGATGGACCATGTTCAAAGGGTGCCCCACAGCACACGGACAGCAGACCACGGAGCGCGCGATTCGGGGCGCGATAAGGCAGAGAAAGGTGGGACAACGGATCGGCAAGGGCCCGACTGGCCTGCCAAAGGAGCCCGAACGAGACAGACCGTGGGCAGCGAAAAAGACAAAACACTGAAGAGGATGAAAAACTCCGCACAGACGACGGCGGAGATAGGAGCACGAGCATATTACAATAAAGGGCCACCCCGATAAAACATAGTTTGCATTATTCATGAAACCGTACATAAATATATACGGCGCGGCGCAACACAACAAAGGCGCTGCGTGAACGAGAGGTACACGACTAGTGCGTGTGCCGGTGCCGCTACAAGCATGGCCAGAGCATAAGGGAAATGGGTTGAAATAAAAGCAATACATCAAGTTGGTCAAAGAATAGTGAAGCTAAAGTTGTCCTTTGTTTCCATTTATCCGCGTTTATTAAAGAATGTTTTAACACTCCTTTCCTTCGACATACCATACCATTCCGGCACCATGTTTCCGGCGCTAGCTTCAGTACTTATTGCCCCACCGGATACATGTCTTCAGGCGCATAAACCTAACCTCTTCGCGACGACGACAAACGGAAAAACACACGCCGTTGACAAAAGTCGTTGAAATTGACGAAAGCAATGAGTGACGAGAGATGCGTGTTTCAACGGGCAAGACAAACATCACTCAATCAGATAACGAGATAAATGGATAATGAGAGACATCGGCAGAGATGACGATTTCACGTGATGACGATGGTGACGACGGAGACGAAACGGAAAGTGGGAAAAGCAGAAAACCCAAAACCGTTTTTCGGCGTGTTGTTGGCAGTGAAAGTGGTATCAGCCAACCATCATTTGCCCTTGGCCATTTCAAATTAGCGAAAACCTTGCGACACACTTTCGCGAGGATGCTCTGCTTTTTATGCTCCAGTTTATGGTGCACCGAAATTGGCGTTTACCAGGCCGGCCGTCGTGTCTTGTCTCATGTTTAATGCATCCTTTTCGGTTATTTCCTTGCCCTAACGAAAGTTACACAATATGGTGTAACAAGGACGGTTTTGTCATGGGTTTTTAAATAAAACCCAAGTTATTTAAGAGTGAAACCGAATCCGAATATAACTACGTATAAATAATATTTGGACGAAGGCGCTTGAGGGATGGAGAGGGAATAATAGAGAAATAATATTTTCTTACTCTTCCGCCACCGTGATTCCGTCTGGAAGAACCCTATCCTCTGGCGGTAAATTGTCGTTTTAACATGCATGCTTTCTCCGACTTTACGACAAGCTGCGAAAAGCTGTCGTTAAGCGAATATAGCCAAAAACATGGCAGAAGCATCATTGGCGAGCGATGGCGGCACGATGCTGGCCATGCGAAACAATGTGCACATAAAAAGTGATAATGTTTATAGCTATTGCTTTTTTATGGCCGCCATCAAGCAACGTCATGTGATAGAGATACACTCACTCGAGAAGAGTTAATTTCTTCCCAAAGCCTAGGTGTCAATTATCTACCAATTGATCGGACGTGCGACGTACTTTGCTGCCGCGAACATAGTAACCCTGGCGAGTGGAGATGAAGTGGATTACAAGTTTTCCCATTTGGCCGTTTCTATTTCTATTTTAAGCCGAGTATAATAAAATATTTATTTTCAAAGCTGTCCCATTTTCGGGAAATCTATTAAGTTACAAATGGCAACATCAAATAGATCCAACTACAAAGAATACTGTCGATGAGCACTTGTTTCCAGTAATGACTCTGTACAGAGGTCCTCGATAGTATAGTGGTCAGTATCCCCGCCTGTCACGCGGGAGACCGGGGTTCGATTCCCCGTCGGGGAGGAGTTCTATTTCCTTTTTAAAGAAAACAGGGCGGCGTGATATGTTCATTTTGCTCTCAAGTGGGGAATCTCTTATAAAACGATCTACATTTTCTAATAAACTGCTTAAATCCAATTGTAGGAACCACAAACCGATGCCTGCAACTCCTTGCCGTGCATGAGCCTTACAAGACCTTGAGACCAGGATTTTCTTATGATTCATTGTGGTACGTAACCTCCCAGACAACACAATCCACGGGCTGCAACTTCCAAAAGCCCACGTTGGCTGTCAGACTTCGACCATCCGTCCCGCGAACGGAACGGGAAGGAAAACCGTATGCATAACGCGATCGTCCGGTTTAGTGTTTGCGGGTACACTTGTGTCACAATTGTGAACGTTATTTTCCCACACTACACCACGCTGTGTTAGCCGGCCAGCCAGCCAGCCGGCCGGGGTTTTGGGTTCGGAGCCATCTATTGCACCAGCCAGCTGGCCAGCCGGGTTTCTCTTTCCTCGTAGCACCCCAACAGAGCAAACAAAGCCCGGACGAGCGCGAGCAGTGGGGCCTAGCATACCGCACCCATACACACACACACACTAGCACCGTAGTGTGCCGGAAAGGCGAAGCATCGTTTATCGAACCAATAGAACTGCTCCACGGCCTGCTGCTGGTGGCGGTGTCGATGAAAGCCGAAAGTTGGTGTTGCGATGGGCCCTTTGGGAGGGCCTTCCTTGTTTAACGAAAAGGGACAAAACAAAGCAAAACAAAACAAAACCGAAAAAAAGAAACAGGGAGGGCTCGATACTCGAGCATAAGTAATAAAGCGAGTAAGACAAGGGCACACCACGCCAGCAGCCGCCGCAGACGATCGCCGAAGAAGACCAAACGCGCGGTTTGAAACACACACTCCGTCGCCGTCGGTATGTGTCCTCCCTGTGTTGGGGGGTTCGGAAGGTAGGAGGTCAAAGTGAGTTACCCACCAGCCAGCCAACCAACCTGCCAACCAACCCATTTGAGCCGCTGTTTGACGATTTGATTTTGTAAAGCTAATATTTATCAAAAGAAGCACCGCTACAAAACCACACGTAAGAACCTGGGGAGGCTCTGACGCGACCCGGACCGTCTCCGGAGGTTGCTCCGACTGCGTACCTCTCCTTCAGGTGTCCTCTCTTGGTGTTCGCGATGTAAATACCCTTGGGTACTTGGGTGTCTGGTGGCCAGCGGTGAGCTGCGCAGAGAATGGGAAGAAAATAAAAGAAAGCTATGGAGGCCCGGTGCAGCCTACACGGAGTGTGCCCACGACGACGCCGGCTGACTGGATGATGTGTGGATTCATGACTGATCGACGGCTTCGAGGCCAACGCGAGGCGCATCGCTGCTCGGTTGCATCGAGCATGTGGCCGCGGCAGAAATTGCAGTTCCGGCGCTTTCAAGGCTATCCGTTGTGGCTCTTAATTGAAAGAGTATTATCAGCGTAAGTAACTAATTTGCAAATTAGTTTTAAACGAACGTTTGAAGCCAAAACGCTCAAACAAACTTTCAACGAAAATACTTCACTTACTGCCAATTCCGCCCGAGTCACACCCTCTCCGGGAACGACTAAACGACCTGTCACGAAAGGCTATGCTCATTTCCGAAACCCCAATTCCGTGTTTTCACCGATGGCTATCTAATCCCAAAGCCCTGGCGGGTTAATTGCGCATTGCCATTTTTGCCGCGCACCATCGCGAGCGATAGTGAAAACTACTATTTCCCTCAGCGGCGGCCGGGTCGTAAAACGAGGCGTAATCAGCAAAACCCCATTTAAACCCGCATCGTTTCGGGTGTGCGCACTCGATATGGTAGGCTCGGCAGGTCACCCCCCAATCATCGGGTGGCCTGCGGCCCCCTTTCGGTCAGATAAATGAGCCAGCCCCATAGGTGAGTGTTAGTTTTACGGGATCCTTGTTTGCTTCCTTTATGTCACCTCCGCTGATGAGTGGGTTGCGCTGGGCTGGATTGGACTTTGCCATCGTTTTTCGCGGAACCCGCCCGGACCGCCCGATGATGGGTGGTGGCCACTTGACAGGACTTGAAGATTTTATTGGAGCTTGTAAATACCATCCGCGCCGTAAAGCGTTTAAAGTAGTAACAGCGAATTCACAGGCACCCCCCGCGGGGTGGACCGTAAAACACCCAGAACACTCCCACCCGGAGCGGACCGCGCGGTGTCGAGAATGTCGACCGAGGCTTAAGTTGCATATGTAAGTGATTGATTGGACACTTTGGTAATTGCCCGTGCCGTGCGCACGGTTACCGTACAAAAGATCATTCGCACAATATTTTACACGGCCCCACAGACACACACGGGCGCGATGGTGATAATTAGTGGCCGTTTATTGATGGCATCAGGGGGCCCCGGACGTGTGAAATCGGGACGCTGAATTCTCGCGAACTGTAGACCAAACTCATTAGGGCGCGGATACGAAAACAGCGTGCGAAGATGGGCGAACTTTGGCGACTATTCCGGCTAACCAGGAACTGCAAGGTTCCCGGGGTCGTCCCCGAACAGAATGGCCCATTGTTGGCCCCCCCATTGTTGCCGCCGATGATGGCTCTATGATCGCCCCGAAAAGGGCACACCGATTATTACATGACAGGCGCGCCCCCTCGGCCCGATAATGGCGCTCCGGCCGAGGATGACACCGGAGATAATTATGTTATCTTACCGAGCCGGTGTGGCACAAATCGCAGCGTAAAGTGTTGTTGTGTTGCCAAACGATTATTTTGGGACACGGGGCATATTGCATAACCACGTGCTGGGCCCGTGCGGGGAGACGCCGGAGCGCCACGCGGAAGATTTACGACCTTCACGTTTGGCAAACGTGGTCCCCCCCGTCAAATTGGTGGCGGCTTCGTTAGAACGGCGTTCGTTAGAACCCAATTGATGGGGGGGATGCCCGTTATCGAAGTAGGTCTTCCAGGCCAAGCCAGGCGAATCCCTTTTAACGACCACATTTCGCACTCCGGCCCAGGGCGTGCGATAGGTTGCAGGAGGCGCGGGCAAAATAAATAAACAGCAGAGCGGAGCCACCCTTCCGCATCGTCGTCACCCGTTGACGCGAATGATTTGCCAAACAACATATTATATCTCGATAAATTGTGCCATAAACTGGTGGCGCAAAAAAGAAACAGTCATCGAGGGAGTGCAGTTCCATGAATGAAATCGCGCGAATCGGGAGGACTTGGGAGCCGCAGAAGCAGCAGGAGCAGCAGGAGCAGAACCTGTCGACTGGGTGCTATATTTGGACAGAGCGCCCCGAAGGGGTTAACCCATCGGGTAGTGCCCGTAAAAACGTGTTATCACAGATTGGCAATAATATCCGATCACGTTGCTGGCCGCCCATTATCGGTTCTGCGGTTGGAAGGTTCGAGTTCGGGCGCCGCAGAAGTAGTTAGATTGGCCGAGTGCGCTGTGGAATTATTTTCCCCATTACCATTTCCGGCCCCCAAAAAGGAATGCTCCCTCCAGATCGCCAGAAAGTAAGTGCGTCGTATTGGTAAAAGAATTTGCACCCGTATCGGTGACCGGAAAGGGGAGGTCCGGACTGGATTCTCTAAACCCGCTTCCAACCGGCTACACATTCGGTTTGGGTCAGTTTTATGATGTTTTTCCCTTCCCATCATGTTTTTTTTTCGAGTGTGTTCTATTTTTTACCTTTGATTTATGACCGTTCGCGTCAGATTCCGATCGGCGATATTTACATCGGACTGTTTTATGCGCACTCCCGGTGCGCGATATGCACTATCAGCGGCGGCAACGACTACGGCGGTGACCCGAGCCGAACCGATACGAGAGGCTATGCTGTCGGCATACACCCGGTAGATGGTTGATTAATAAACGCCTGCGAGGCGTCCCCGGTGGTAGCCCCGCGAGTCGAGATGGGCACTGTGGAATGTGGAGATCCGATCTAATCGCTTAAGCACGCAAACCGCGTGCGATACAATTGTTTCGAGCATCCTTCCCCCATTCATGGGATGGATGCCCGGGTTGATACGGCCCACTCTGGTATGCGGCGGCGGCTGGAGCGGCAGTTGATAAGGGGAAGGCCATTGAGGTGGCCCAAATGTGGCCCACCAATTGGTGGCACAAACTGTTATATTCATTGTCAGCGTCGAAGGATCCAAGGAACTTAACATTTTCTAAACAACATACTGCTTTAAAAATGGCCTTAAATTGATTATGAAAAACTATTCCTTGAGTTTGATTATAAACCATTCGACATTACTGAAAGCATCGATTTACTAGGATAAATATGTAGTCATGAAATAAATTACTCCAAAAATATTGGGAATTTTTGTGCCCAAAATGGGCCCCTTTCAGGAATCTCAGTTGGCTTCGGTGACGTACACTTATGCACGGGTAGTGGGCCGAGTGGGCAAGCACCCGATAACCACCGACCGTTGCCTGCCGGAACACCGATAACCACCGATTCATTCATTAAAGGCAACCCTCTTATCGCGCGAGCGAGCGGATTAATCGGAAGGTCGTTCGTGAATCTCATCTCGATCTCAGCGATGCCGAAGCTGTGTGTCAGAATCCGCAATCGATAGTGGCCACCAGTCTGTGATTGATTGGCCGATGATCCTGCGAAACTAACCGCAACTAACGACTGAGCGCCGGGCCTCAGATTTAATAATAATTTGTCGAATCGAATCGGGGAAGCTGCCGGCGCCGGTGCAACATCCCGCGATGAAGAGTTTCAATTTCGTTTTTATGCACCCTGGTCTCGTCCGTACGTGTGGTCCTCCACAGGACCCGCGGCCCGGTCCGGTGTCCAGTGCCCGGTGAGATGGATGGACAAGATTGACGCCGCCCCGACGCGCCGGCCGGCGAAACATCTCCCGTCCCAACATTTGTTTTTACACCCCAAAAAGCGCCAAAAAAACAGGGAGTAAAGGGCGTGCGTGTGTGTGGCCGCTGCTTCCGTCCGTGTCTGGGCATGAAATTGAAATTTAATGGGCCACGCCTGCACACTCGCCCGGCACACGATTATCTCGGCGCCCGGCCCGTGGCGTCGGGGTTCGGGAAGAACCCGTGGTCGGGTTTTTTCGGAGGTCTTCTGGGCGGTGAAGAATGCGCGGTGTGTACGCCGGCGCACCAAAGTGCTCGCGGGCTCCGCGAAGGAACTCGGAACGCCCGGAACATGCAAATGCGTCTGCGCGTCCTGAGCCGCATGAACGCCGATGAAGACTAACCTTCTGGTAACAAGGTACATACGCACAAGACAAGCTTAATTCAATTACGCGCGATCATATGATCGTCTCAGAGAAAGAGAGAGAGAGATAGAGCGAGAGAGAGCGAGAGCGAAAAAAGGTCTTTCCTGCGGAATGGCGATATGCAAACGACACCACTCCGGGAGCTTCCTGGGCCCTGGCGCTGTTTGGCCGCGGCCCCGCGGCACTTAAAATGCCGGCTTTATTACATGCATATAAAATCATACCTCTAATGAAGGGAACACGAAGTAACAAGATAATACCTCTTGGCACCTGCTTAAGGGCTGGAATGTATGCAAAACTGGGCCCATTTTTTGCGCCTCTCGCCCGTTTTCCTTTCCATCCATTCGGTCATGCTTCGGGCCGGTTGGGTTAGGGTGTGTGTTCTCCTCGCTTTTTTCTTGCCAGTTCTTACACTCTGCAACTCCAAATTTTGTTGAGCGTCCCCACTGCGCCAGGATGCACCGGACGTGTTAAAACGCGGTGATTTTATCTTCATAAATATTAACCAAAAACATACGCACCCCGAGGGGACCAGTGTTCGAGTGTTGTAAGGGTTGTCGGTGGATACGATTCCGAGTTTTGCGATGTCTTTGGCGCCAGTTGGGCCAGTCGGTCGGCGACATCTACATCCGAGAAGTTGAAGAAATTGAAATGGCCAATAAAATTAGACAATCCGGGCTGCGGTTGGTTGTAGCACTCACCAAAAGCATGCGGAAGGTCACCGAGTAGCTGTCGTCTATTACGAGCGGGCGCGATGCGGATTACGCAGACAAGGCGAGGCGTCCGACGATGCGATCTTGATAAGATAACATACCACACACTCGGGATATCGGATAACCCTTCGAAGACGTCACGTCCTGCGGAATTGGCGTCTTATGAGGTCTTTAATCAAGAGATTGGAATGCCACCGGTTTTAAATCATGGGGGAACCGTTTCCCACTCCAATCCGCGTGTCGTAAGCCCGCGGCGTTGTAGGTGACAGCAACACCACGCTAAACACCTGCCAAGAAGTGTGGCCACAACGCAAATCACCGCGCCGCGCAGGAACGATGATGAAATGCGTGTCGTCAGCGTCCGCTTATAGTCCGCGGCGGACGTCAAAGAAATGGCGGACACTCTCGTGCCCCGGTCCCCGGTAGTGACACAGGCGTTCCCCACCGGCACAGAGCACAGATTCTTGTGCGCAAATATTTGCCCTGGAGATTCCTTCTTCCTTGGGCTTGGGTCAGGAATTCCGAACCACCTCTCGCTGAACTTTGTACAGTGATGGACATGACAGTTTGCTGTCCCCGGGGGTCTAGTGAACTAGAAAAAATCGACAGTATCAGAATCACGGAAAAGGATCGGCGTTCTTGCGCGTGCGTCACTCTAAGAACGATCAATTCATTCACCCTTCGGTAGTCGGACGTCGGATGGCGCCCAAAACGGAACGTTTCGAGGGCCACCAAAACTATCTTTCTTGGCTCTGTGCTGCTTGTGGTCTGTTTGCTTTTTCGACTGCTAGTTGACCGTGTCAACACCAGCCAGAGGGATGCTGCCAGGCGATTGTTAATACAACGAGCCCCACACACACGCAGCGAGTTTCTGTTCTCAGGTGGACCTCCTGACGACTGGAAGCGACGGAGGCGGTATCTGTGCTGGCGGGTGACGGAGCATAACAAACAGCACATCCTTCGACTGGCGCCACGGATATCACACGACGGCGACCGCGACCGCGATGGGGTTGTCTATGGGAGCCACGGAACGAAACTTATTAGTTTCCTATGAAGACATAAGACTCTTGTCAGATCGATCCCGATTCACATCAGATCCGCCCCTGAAGGTTACGATCGTTGAATCCCACGTGGCACGAGCTGCGGGTGTCCGGACATCTTTGTCCGGATGTTCCTTAATTAATTGTGCGATCGTCACCCAATACGTGCCCTTATCCTATAAACAAACATTTTGCACAAAAGGGCAACGTTGTTTTCGCCATTTCCCGAGCATGGCACGTACGCATTAGACACGTGGACACATCCTCGTTGTGCGGCCAATGTTTTGTGTTTATGCTTCCGGGAATTCTAAACGCCAAGCGAAGGCCTTTCACACGCAGCATATAGACAGGTTGGCGATAGATTCGCCAATTCGCAATGTGACTCAGCCGTCTGGGCTACCTTTGCTCCCGAGGCTTGCATTAGAAAGAGTCCAGAAGGCGGTCAGTGCAGAGTGCAGGTGACGTGGGTGACGAAAGTGCTGTGCCTAACGTAGTTCAAGTGTCAAGCATCGAAGCATTCAACGAAGAGGCTGATCCTTTCCCTTCCCGGCCGCTTCAATGGCGCGTTCGACTACGATGCGGTATGTAGGATTTTTATACGCAATCAAAGAATTAGTCGTTGGCGAACGGAAGTAGATTGGTTGATGATGGCCAATACGGGGTGGCCTTTATCAAACCAGCTCTTAATGACCGTGTTCGTCAGCGGAGAAATATGCGAAGCATGCTGGGAATTTCAACAAACAATGGGTCCGTGTTGCAACAACAGGACGGATTGTGGATCAAAAACGCCTTTATCGCGTATAATTCCTGTTTTGTTACCTCACCGCTCCGGGCATTTAGGAACAGAGCCCGGTACCCTGGTGTATTTGTCGCGTCACTCTAGGAACCTGGTGGGTGTCTCCGTATCTCCGTCGCCGGCCATAATTGTAATTTGGCGGAATGTGGCGCCAAGAAATCAATCGCCGACCCGCTCGGGCGGCGTCCTCCAAACACAAAACCACAAAACGGGTGGCGCTCTCCGGGAGAAGTGGATATGTGACTTGTTTTTTTTTGTCCCCCAACCCTGTGTCTTCGATCCACGCTTACCTTTCCCATGTTCCCATGGGTGGCACGCGGAACGTGTGGCGCGGAACGAGGCCGCGAGGTGTGTAATCAATAAACATTAGTTTCAAAAATTTGACACCCACCAGCTTCGGGCGTGTGCGATTAATATTTCATTGCCTTCGCGGGGCTCTGTCTTCCCTGTCCGCTATCTCCAACTGACTGGTTGGCTCTTCCTCCTCCTCCTATGGCCACCATTCCGTCTTCCGGGCAGCGATTGTGGCTGTGGCTGGCCCGGGCATAAGACACGCCCGGCGCTGGAGGACGCATTCTGCTGTCACCCCACGCCAGAAGACTTTTATTTTCGGCGGCTGGAGATGGCTGCGACTGGACCTCAGCGTGGGACCCAGTTTGGTCAGATAAAAATAGACATGTAACTCCGTCACGGTGTAACGCTTCCTTTTTTGCATATCATACGCGCAGTTCCCTTTTGGCACACTCCGGCGGGTGTTGTTTTTCTTTTTTCTCCCAAACAACCGCTTACCGGAAGGCCACCGCGCTTTGTTGGTTTGCGGCCATGCACAGCAAACAAATGTAACAGGAATTGTAACCGCAAATCAAGCGCACACGAACACAACAAACAAACACAGAAAAACACAGTCCAGATAACGGGTCGCCTTGAAGAGAAGAAATTCATCAACTCGCGCATCGGGAGAGGCGTCGCGAAAACGGAACGGACACAAACGAAATCTTGAGTTTCCTCTGGCGCCACCTGCGCCACCCTGGGGCCACTCAGTCGCGCCCCGGTCGTCTTTTAATCTTATCAGCCACCGGCGTGCAGTGGGAGGGTTCGAATCATGATAGGGAAGCGATACCGGCAGGCGGCCACTACCGGCAACAACTTAAATGCAAAGCAAAAAAACTACAAAAAAAAAACGATGAACTGAAACTAGAAAGTAGTGCTAGAGGATGTGGGTGGTCGTTTTTGGGGAGGACACTTCCTATAGCAGACTTTGGCAACCGGAACTAGCCTCAGCATCCAGCGTTTCAGTCCTTGAGGCTAGATTTTCAGTTGAAATTCCACATTCAAAACAATTTATTATTGCGTCAGTTAGTAAATATGCTTGACAAGCTTTCGATTGGCAGTTTTATCTACTATTTTGTGATTTTATTTTGTTTATTGAGTTCTACGTCTTTCTACATCCTTTCTTGAATATTTTTATATTAATTTCAGCCGTTTACACTTGCGTCAGGCTTGTACCAAAAAATTAACGGAAACTTGATAAGGGTTCCGCATAATAGGAGTCCAAATATTTATCACAAAATATTTGCAACTTATCCTTATCATGGAGCTTAAAATTACTGACTTAAAACCGCCCGGAACCGCAAGTGACAATAAAAGCCCGATTTTTTTCGAAACATTCCACCATCGCATTCCGCTGACGACCCGATTGCTCAATAGTTAATACTTGACCCCCTCCCACGGTTCGATTTTTGCTCCATTTGGAATTCCGCATTTAATTTCCGCATTCCGCGGCCCTATCTCGGGGGATGCACTCTACCGCCAAAGCCGCCGCCGCCGATAAAGATTCGATTGCATTCTGTGTAATATGATTCATGGCGGCCGCGGTCGCAGACGGAATCGGTAATGACCTAGGCCACCGTGAACCCCACAGCGGGAAGCAGCGTCTACTGCGCGTCGGATGCGCCTCCAGGCGTCTGGCACTTTATTGCCTTCGCGCCGCTCAACCCCCCCCCTCAAACCTGGCACGATAAGCTGACCGCGGCAGCGGCCACCGATGGCGTTTTGCGTGGCGCGAGTTTGACGAAACAATCAACACCGAAAGTATGTACGTTGTTGGAATGGAGGGGCGTGAAGGAATTTTGGTTACCAGGAGGCCCACTTAAGATAAGGCGCGCGGGGGTTAGGCGCGCTTTGCGGTGGAACTCCTGGACGCACGGATCCTGGAACTTTGGCTTGTTTTATAGGGATCTATATAGATAGAGCCCTGGCGCTCGCGCTCCGGGTTGTTAGTCACCTCTGCTTCCCGGGAACGTTTGGTCCACGGTGAGTCAAACAACGCGGAAGAACAACACTCCGTTGGCTGCTCTTCCGCACGGGAACTAGAACAAGCGCCCATCGCGTGCCCACGGTGACAAGCCGGCACAAACAACTACAACCGGGCGTATCACATCACGCCCATCAAGATCTTACACCAGATAACACCGGAATGGCCTCCAAAAAATCACCTTCCGGAATTGTCCCGTGGGGTTTTTGGGCAATCGTGCGGCGGTTTCAGATTTTCGGGCGTCACCACCGCCGCGATTGACAGCCCGACAAGCGGCCAACGCTTCCGTGCAACAACAACAGTAACAGGTCCTGACGGCCCCTTTGGAGCCGCTATCTGTGGGTGGTCGGCTCGAGTCGGACCTCGGACGGATGGGCCGTTTTGTTCAATGAAAGTTCACGTTCGCGCGCACCTCGGCGGGATGTTAACTGGCGCATTCCGCGGCGGCACGGTTCCGGACCCGGGGTTTGTTGTTTATTGTTGCAAACCCGTACACTCGTCAGTCGGGACCGCAAGAAGTGCTTGCGAAAGCGCCTGGCTGTCGGTCGGCAACCATTTCAACAAATCAACCGACCGACCAACCGACCACCGGACCGATTGTTTTATTGTCGCCCGGTGCTTGCGGGGATGCGTTTCGGATTGTGGATGGGCAATAAATTATTACATTGTAGAGTGTGTAGTGGGCAGTATCAATTCGCAGAATTATTTATCTTATTGCAGGCCCCCTCGGCTAAGGGCCATTTTCGCTCGTCTTTTCTCTGTTCGCCTTCCGCCGCGAAAGCGATTGTCGCGCGCATTTCGAGCCATATTTGCATTGAGTCGGCCTGCGTGTTGTGTGTGCTTTGCGGTTAAATCAATTGCGTCCCCGGCGTACGCTGAAGGTCCCCGCCGGCTGTTTGGCTTTCTGCGGCGCATTTAACAGCCTTCGCTGCCATGTTGGCCCCCCGGGTGTTGGATGCCGGTAGTTCGCAATTGTGACCGATATCTGCCAGGCCCTGCCAGAAGCCTCTGGCAGGTGGCGACAAAAACATGGCGATGCTCGCGCACTTAAAGTGAAAATATTCTCACCGTTCCGTTTCGTTCCGGGGTTTTTTGCTTCAAATTGTAAAGTGCCCACCCAGAAGGCGTAGGGCGACGGTTATCCTTGTTTGCTTTCGTCCTCCACCGCCGACGCCACCGACGACGACCGAAGCGAGGGGCAAAAGAAAAACAGAAACTCGGTGCTTGGTTGGCGTAAACTATAAGCTGGTATATTTTTTGCACCGACCAACTTCGCCCGAAAGGGAAAACCCCAGTCAACGACTGGAAGACCGCGGAGACCGAACACAGAAAAATTCACATCCAAGTGTGCGCCTCCATCCGGTAAGGTGCTGAGAAGTAAAACTCTGTGTGGTCCCTGAAAAGCTTCACACAAAATCCCAATGAAACGTTGAAGTTTTGAATAAAACGTTATTTTTGTTGTGTTTTTGTACATAAAATTATGCAAGCAAAATTATATTACTTTAGAAAAGGAGGACACATTCCTGTGAATAACTCAAACCCCATTTCGTAGGTACCACCGAACTGTGTGGCACTTTCTTCCGTTACACGAGTCCTGGTCTACTGGCACCTTTTTCCCCGCGGGGGGACCTCGCACATGATGGCCTCTCGTGGTGCTGGCCGCCGTCGGCGGTGGTGTTGTTGTCGTCGAGCCCGTCGATATGATTTCGCGATGGAGCTGTTTATTTGTTTATTATATTTCGAACCCCGTAGCGTTAGTGCAAAGAATGGACCGGAACGAACCGTGCGGGGGGCCGGGGAGGCGAAAAAGCGAGCGAAACGAAGGAAAGTAAGAAAAGTGGCGAGCACAAACATAAAAATACCAAAAGTGCCAAGTGCATTGCATTTGCCACAGCAGCAGCAGCCGCAGCAGCGCAAACAGCGTTGGTGTCGCCTCCGGTCTCCGTCGTGGCTCCAATTCTGACTGACTTCGTGACTTGGCCACATCAGAAGGACTCCCTCGTAAGTGCGGAAGGAAGGTTGGCCACCAAGCCGTGACGACGACCCTTCGGGGTGTCGTTTACGCGTGGAGAGAGAAAGAGAGAGCGAGCTGGTGCTTTTCTTCGCCTTTGCATAATTTGATGTCGCATCATATTTCCTCCCGCCGGCCGCGAACGAGACCAGGGCAACAAAGTTACCGAGAGCGAGAGGCACCGTCCCATGGGATTTGGCACAACATAATAAAAACGAAATGAAATGAAATGAAAAGAAAAAAAAATGCCGGAGAAATATATCGAAGTCAAAGCAAAACACACATAGAGAATGGTTTCATCAACAAACATACACACAGACCGACGACGCTGGGTACAAATGGCGCTGCTTCTTATGATGTATGCGCGCACTCTCTAATGCAATTCAATTGTCAAGCGATGCGAAGAGTTCCAGCATCAGCAGCAGCATCCCGCCCCGAAAAAAAGTGGGGCTGTCTTGGGTGGCGCACGACTTTTGGCGTCGCCCAGACTTGCTGGCGTTTTGTGCGGCGTGTCAGTTGTTGATCGGAGCGAAGTTCATGTCTCGCGACTCCTGTTGGGGAGGGTGGTGGGGGCGAGACGTGCGTGCGTCTGGCCAAAACTTCACCATCTCAAGTCGGTGTCCGGTCGGTCGGGTCAAGCATGTCTCGGCACTAAATCAGACTCAGGCTTCCAGGGCGATCATCGCCCGATTCGACCGATCGATGCCATCATCATCGTGCGATATGGGTAAATTGCCGTGAACGGGGTAGACAAATGGTCGCGACCGTGGGGCTCGGTGTCCCCGTTCTCGTTCATATCGGCCGCTGTCCAAATGCCAGCCAAATGAGATCATAAATCGGCCGCGCGCGCGCGCAGACACGCCGGGGTCGCGGTCCTTCATCATTTTTAATTCGCGTGCGCAATCCACGATTGACGGTCGACTGTTTGCCGTGAATCGGGGGGTTGTTTGTGGCTCGCAAACTTTGGGCCATTGTGTGTTGGACGACACCGGGCCGGGTCGCGCCGCGTTTGATGTTCGCGCGTGTGTTCTTGTTTGGACAGAAAATTGGGTAAAATTAGCAAACAGATCGATTCGGCGGGGCCGCAATTCGATGATCCCGGATCTATGCGGTCGGACGACAAGGTGCATCGGCCACTTTGGGGTTTGGGTGGTCGTTCTGGCACTGTGCGCTCTGTTTGCGCAAGCTATTTGACCGGGAAGTGTGCGCGTATCGCTGTTTTCGGGGTTTATTTGAGGTTTGCTGTATTTGCGGTATTTATCGCGCTGTTGGAGGTCGCGATTTAATTGGATTTAAATGATAAGCCGGCACACGCCGGCACAAGATCGATCCTAGTCGACACCGTGATCACTTGGATCGTGAGTAGTGAGCAAATTTGGTGATCTATGTTATATAAGGGTTTATATAAACAGATGACTGTAGCCGTCAATTCAGTCCTCCTAGTTATGCTTTTTCGGCAAGATTACCTTGCATTACCATTACCATTACAGAATCGCATCAAATGCTTGTCTAAGCTTCCTTTTGGAAGATCGCAGCGCTTTAAGCGGTTTAAAAATTAAAAAATAGCGACTTTGACCTAACATAGCGCGTCGAAGGATTCCAAAAAAGTTCGAAGGCGCTGAACTATACGAATTGTTGGACAAAACTGACACGCAAAGGCACCAACGACTCGCGGATCAGCTAAATGTGCTTCAATACCCCATATCCCTACGTTTAAAAGTCCTGCGAAAGATCAAGAAGATTGGAAAGTGAACTGAACGAAAGACAGCAGGACATTCGAAAAAGCAAATGTGAAATTCTGCTCGCCCGGTACAAAGGAAAGTCATTTCATGAAATCGGGGTTGGAGATGGAAAGGGGATTCAGTTAGAAAATTGTGAAAAGAAAAAAATCATGGGCCAGTGCGAGAAAGCCATCATCTTCGATTGCAAAACCAGATCGATTCGGCAAAAAGGCAATGCTGTATGTCTGGTGGGACCAGAAAGGTGTGAAGATGAAAGTAATTCTGTTCCGGATGATGTCACGAGAGACGAGAGCTGGTTTTGTTCTGTGAAATGAAATATGTTTATTTTGATTATGAAATTAGCTTTTTCTTACCGTAAAGGATTAGATTCGGGCGTTACGCGACGCGTTACGCGTTACATGTTGTGTCGCGCGAGCGAGAGTTGTATCGAGAGAGAGCGCGATATGTTCGAGAATTTCCGCCCGAAGAGTTCGGGAAGTTCGGAAGGTGGAAAAATTAAAAAGAATTATTGAAACTTAACAGAAAATTCAACCTATTTTACAGTAGCTTAACTGCTTCTGCTTTTTGCTTTTCATCAAGATTATGAATCTCTTTTGTTAAATTAAACTTATTAACTTAGGAACGTAAACTTATCAACTTATTTAAACTTTACTTAAACATCTAATTACTTCCCCCCTGAATACTATGAATATGCTTAGCTATTGTGACCATCAGGGGCCTCCCATGTACACTAAATGGGTGTACTGTGTAGCTATGAAAAATTTTAACGACTATTGGTTTGTTGGGGTCCTCAGGGTTCGCTCTAAAAAACCAGCTATTTGCATCGTCCTGTGAGATCAACGCCGATCAACTCCTACAGTTGTTTGTTTTAATATATTAAATTCCTTACATAACAGAAGTAAAATTAAGGCAGTGTCGATAAGCTGATGATCGAAATTGAACGTTGTGGACAAGTGAAAATGGTTAACTTAATTTTAAACAACTAGTAAGCCTATTGTAATTAGTAAGCCTAGTACTAACAACAAGTAAGCCTAGTAGTAACCAAGTACGACCATTCTTATAATATTGCTATGACAAAATATTGTTGTTATTATCCTTATAGAGACTTTGAGGTTGAAGCTTCTTTCGTCTCTTTAAAAAAAATACAAAAATTTAACTTTACAATTAAAATTAAGGTAATTCTTCGTTACATTACAAAGTATTGATACAAAGAGTGAGTGAGAGAACATTTATCTTTTTTCTCTTTCGGGCTAAGTGAGAGAATGCCCGTAAAAGTGAGAGAATGTCCGTAAACGTGAGAGGAGTGAGAACCGGGAACGCAGAGTCAGGTTCGAAAGTCAGCTAGTCAATACAGAGCCAGATACACAGATACGGAAGAGTTGAGTTTTTTTGTTGAATTTCGAAAACGCAAGCGGGCGGTTGCGTTCCGCGTTTCGTTCGCCTCTTGTTTTGCGTATATTTTCGACGATGTGACTTGTGACTTACCAGTGGGATTGAAATGTATGATTGATTTTCGCGCAAGTCGACATACTATCAATAACGGATTCAGTATTTTCGGTTCGGTTTGTGGCTTGTGCACAGCGTTATAGAATTTAGAATTCGTAGCAAAGCAAGTGTTTTGTGATTGGCACAGTTTTATGTTCCCCCGTTTTTAAGCAGTGCACTAATAAAAGTGTTTAACGCAAAATCAACCCAAGGACGGGACGACCGTGTTTCTAATAATAGAATAGGCATGTTTTGTATGGCCATTGCATAGACTACAATAATCCTAGCGGACCAAGTCGCAGGATGTCGCAAGCAACACTTACTGGAAATAGCTCATAATCGCTAACTTTAATTGTACTGCCTAGTTGGCGCCAACCGCGAATTCCACGGACCACGAGGATTGTTTTGCTTTTTCGAGGCTTCAGGACAGAGTGCACTAAGTGTGTTGTGATTGATACTGCGAGGAGTGTGAGTATTCCCAGCCGATTCCTCGCAGTGACAGTGCCGTTTCGTGTGCCGTCGATATGAATTGGTCCGCCGCAAGGTTCAACCTTCTCTCACACGTAACAATCGCGCATGGGATGATGGTGCGATGAGGGTCCTTTTCGCGTTCGCGCTCCATCCGGTGTCCCGAGTGTCCGACCGGTGTCCGCGCGAGACCAGCTCGCGTGTGTGTAGGGAACCCGCAGGACGTGCGCTCGCGAAAGGAGGGCCTAAAACGGTGACTAGTGCAGTGGTATGAGTGAGGCTCGCCGTTTCAATCCCGAAATCATGCCGCGGTTGGTGCGATTCGTTACCGCAAACCGGAACACAGCTCCCGGAATAGGGTGACCCAGCATCGTTATGTGCCCAGCGAACCAGGACGAACGTCGGAACGGGAATCAATATTCGATGTGGGGTTTGCGGTATCGCGGTTGGCGTCGCGTGGTGGTATTTGTGGTTGGCCCACTCAATCCTCCCACATACTAGCACACACACACACACACACCGGGAGGGATTGCACTCCCGGCCTCGGCAAATCAATGCCATCTGTTTTATGCAATGGATTGCGCATATTTCACAGCCACACAGACACCTTCAGGACGTTCGTCCTTACCGAGCTCTGGCGTGCGGGAGTGACAGAGAGGGACGCTTGGCCGGAGTGAGAAAGAGAGCCACTCCCTTCGGGTGTCAAAATATCGCAAGTGTCAAAAATCGGACAGCCCCGGCGTCCGTTGCACTGTTTCCTTTTTTTTAACTTCGTCGGTTCCAATCCTGGCGAGAGGGATTTTGTTTATTTTGTTTATTAAATGTCGGCGATGAAAATGTAATTTTTCGCGCATTGATTGTGCATTTACAGGTGTGTGTGTTGTTGAAGAATTTCGATTCCCAGCACTTTCGACTCCACTTTAACTATTGTTACGAAACAAAAACCTCGTCTGGTGGGGTGCCCGTCCGTAACCGGAAACCGGGGTGGATGCTGTGTGTGGAAGCGCGTCCTAGACAGCCTCTCCTGTGTGGTTGTGGTGTGGCATCAACAACACCCGCCGGCTCCCGCCCGCCCGCCAGGTTCCGGTTGCGGTCTGCGGACTGTGGCTTCCGGCGGGGTTCGTGAACCTTCCTCTGTCTCTCTCCCGGGGGAACCATCAGCCGATGATCGGTGTGACACAGAAAAACAAAACACACACGGGCGCACGCGGAAACACACACACAGCGACCACACGTCGGGAAAGGATTCTCCGCGTGGCATTACCCTTTCAACCGTTGAGTTATTTATTTAGTTTCGTACTCTCTCTCTCTCACGCACACACACGGGAGAGAGAGAGGGAGCGGATGAATCCTTTGAATTCGTCCTGCGCGCAATATTGCAGAGGGGTCTGTTTTAAACTGCGTGTCGTGCCGTGTGCTTGGAAGACAATGGTGTGCTCCCGGAATCCTTGCGATGCGAGAAAGAGAAACCAAGGTACCGGGACGGAGAAAAACAGGATCGAGAATTAGCCACCGAAAGGGGAACATTCTCTTCCTCGGGCGTGTGTGTGTGTGCGTTGGTGAATGTTATTGCACCGGGATACTTGAGGTTGTGTGTGCGAGGCCCCGCGTGTCCTGGCCGAGCAGAACCACGTGCAAACTGTGACTCGATGTGCTCCGCCGTCTCTCTGCATGTGTGTGTGTGTGCTTTAGAATATTCAAATGAAATTACGATAAGCAAGCGAACAGGGTCAGATCACACTCCAATCAGACTCGTTTTCTCCCCGGTCCTGCTCCGTCAGTCCGTGGTCCGTGGGCTCCTGTTTTCTAGGGTCGAGACGAATTATACAACAGTGTGTTGAATTGATTTATCGATTAAAAATGCATAATTTATATGAAGAAAATCACGAAATGATTCTACCCTTCAGCAGCTGCAGCAGCAGCTAAAGAAGCTAAGAAATTGACAGCTGACAGAAGAGAATATTAAGAAACCTGCAACAGAGTAGGCATTGGGCAGGCATTGCATTGTGAATCTTCCCTCGAAGTGGTGCGTTGTGCAAAGAAGTCGTCCCGTCAAACCCCGTTACCGGATGTGCCGCGCTCCACAAGTGTCCCGCCACGGGGTCGCACGGCCCGGCGAAAATGTTTCCGGAACGGGAAGCGGTTGTGAAAAAGTGTTCTCCCCAGTGCAGTGAGTGTGAGTGAGAGAAAATAGTGAGCCGATTGTATTGCTATTTTGCATCCCTTTCGCCGTCAAGTGACAAGTGGCAAAGATCATCAGGCGGCGCGCCCCAGAGTGACGATCTTGCCAGAGGGTTCCGATCAGATCCACGCGCAGAGTGTGGTCCAAAGATCGAGAGGAGGAAGTGTGTGTCCGTTGACCGCCTCGCTCGACTACCTCGCACCACCGCGCGCAGAGGTAGACCGAGTCGAGGGCAGGGATCAAAGTAACCCCCGGAAGCCGAAGAGAACGGGGCAAGGATATCGAAAAGAAAGGCGCAGAGCAACCTTTCGAGTGAAGTGTCCTTTTCGGCGCGTGGTGAGTCCGCGGTCTGTTAGGGAGCAGCAAGCTAAGGCGCCAGGCGAGGCCTCTGTGTGTCCTTACGGTGGTGGTTGTCCTCGGTGATTGCGTGTGCGTGTGTGCGGGCGCATGGTGAAGTTGGCCGGTGGTGGATGCTGCCATGCGGTGCTCCTGCTGCTCCTCGACGATTTCACGATCGCCGATCTGCAACGACGTCGTGGTGACCTCCCGAGCAGCACCACGCCACACCAGGAGCACCCCGGAGCGCTGGACGAATGCGGCGTCGTCGTCGTCCCGTCACCGCCGGTTCCGGTATTGAAAGCGACAAAAAACCCGCCAGAAAGAAAGTACAATGAGGCCAAATAAATACGATGTAAGTACCGCGCACTGCGCCGCCGTGTGCAAATCGTTGTCCTCGCCGAAAAGGGCATTGACGTAAGCCACCACCGGGGACGACGTCACGTTCCGGTGCGGACGTTTTAACATTTTTCGGGCCGGAACTAATGCGGTGACATTCGGGTTGGCTTCGAGTCCTCGGCCCTATTTTTGGCCTCCTTTCTCTCTCTCTCTGTCTCTCTCTCTCTCTCTCTCTCTCGCGCGCGACTAATTATAACAACGGGCGGCGGCGGTGGTCAAACCTAGACCAAAATGTCAGTCACATGGCCCGGTGGTGGCGTAACAGAGGCGTGTGTTCCGACAGACCGATTGGGTGGTCTCCAATTGTCCACGGGGCGCGTCTCCGGGGCGATCGAGCGATGGCATTTTGTAATTGAACCTTTCGCGGCCACCCAGCAGGGGTGTTGCCCTTCATATTTATTGCATTAACATTTCATTGGACCTCCGTCGGAGTACCGAGACCTGATTGGAATTGATTTGATTTGCCGTCTGGCGTCACTCCAGAAGATTCTCCAGTCCGCGATCGATCGTGAGGGGGCCTTAGGTCCCCAGGTCGGCCTCTCAGACGTTGGGATTTCGTCCGGGACGTTCAGGTTCTTTTCCAAGAACTTCTTCCTTCGTCGAGGGGGACGGATAAGAAGCTATGCTCTCTTATCAGTACACACAGCACGTGCTGGCGATTCGATTGTGGGTTCCTGCTGCGGACCCAGCGGGATTAGAGTCGAGACTAATCGGTAGTAATTATTGGTCTCGCACACACGCACAGCAGAGTAGATAACACATTTGTTGTTTGTCGAACTTCGCCAGTTCTTCGCGACCAGGAAATCACGGTACCATGCGGTGGCTCGGTTCAAGGCGAAACCGAAACCGACGTAGATTTGGCCGCAGGGTTTTGCGTAGCGTCCGGCGTCGTGTCCGGCGGACACCTGCAGGCTAACGAACCTGATACGTTCCCGTAACTCCGATGCGTAAATGATTGGCACTAATAGATAATTGAGCTTCCCCCCCGTGTGTGGGTGTCTGTGTGGGTGTGTGCGGGTTGGAGAAGGGTTTCGAGAGGGGTCCCACACCCTGCCGGCGCTCCACCCGCGGTCCGATGTCGATTTGTGCCAGTTTTACCGCTCATTCCGATAGATAACGCGGGTCCGCCTCCGGACATGTCGTCGCTCCAAGTTGCCGGGCCTATGTTACGCGCGGCGTGTGATATGTTGAGAGGGTGCTACAGATTTTTAACTATGGCGCCCGCCAGAACCTAGATATGGTGGATAAGGGTGACAGATAAGCCAGCCAGCCACACCACAGCACGGTTTTGGGTTGTTTGGTAATTTCACTGGAATCGCCCTAAGTTAGACCTGGAATTGGAGTCACCGCTGGGGGGACAGCAATCTGATTTACTGGCCATCAATAGTACTGGCCAATAAAGTACGGGACAGCAGAACCTCATCAAAGTGCGGCATCTCGTGGCGCAATTGCGCACTAAAAAGGTCGATAGAGATTCTGGGAACCTCCGGCGAACCTCCCTGAAGCCCCTGCGGAATCGACCTTCACCGAAGGTGACTCCCTGTCAGCGGCCAGCCGGTGATCATCCGCTCTAGGCGGCCGGCCCCCAATCGGTTCACTTACCCTATGCCCTTGCGGCGGATGAGCGTTTGTCCGTTTCGGGGGCCTTTTAGTGTGTCTACGTGGCTCAATTGCGCTTCCGCTTCCGTCAACTAACAACGGGGGGGGCCTCATTACCGGCTGCCCGTGGGTCAGACGATGATGACGACGATGACGGGCGCACGATCATTGCCAGCCAGTAAAGTGTGGGGTCGGGCCGTCAAAGTGCATCAAACGTCGACGGGGACACGAGATCCGGGGGTGGGAGGGGGTCCTAGAACACACGCGGGGTGGATGAGGTTGCAATTCGTGTTGATTATGTTACAGGACCCCTGTCCCCCGGGGGGGTTGTCCCGCTGCAGTTTGATTTGTTCTTGAACAAGACGCAGACCGCGGGAAGTGGTTCTTGAGCTGGTGAGCAACAACCTGTGGCTTCACAGACGCGAGTCTCTAGGACACAAAGGGGCCTGTGTCCCTGGGAGTTCACCGCCGGGAGGAGCAACGTTTGCAGGTCAACGCGAACATGATGCGGTGCGGTCACAACTCCGCATCGCTCTCGCTCTGTGTACATTATGGTGGCTTGACGTGCCGTGATTCTGGGTGTTCCTGGGGACACATTCCGGGAGGGTTGTGGCCGCGTGGAGCCACTAACCGCTAAAGGGCCGCTCCGTGTTGTACCAATAAACGTGGGCCCTCTGCTTCCTTCTGTTTCTGTTTCTGTGTGGTGCTTCCGTGGTAGCTTGGCTGCGGTTGCGGTGCAAGAGACACATCATACACACGATGCAGCTGCATCGCGATGCAGTGGCTCGACTTTTGTTTGGGACGTGGCTGGGACTCGCGGCGGGACGTGAGCAGAACATAAACAACCTCGGCCGCCGGTGGTGACGAAATGGTGACATTCTTCGTCCCGGCGGCTGACGTTTCGTGGTCTGGTCGTGGTCGCGCTTTCAACAGCTCCGTCGTCCCGGGGAAGAAAGTCGTCCCTTTGTCGGCATCATAAATGGGCACCGTTTTTTTTGGGCTCGGGATCCCACGGATCCCGGCGCGGTCTCGCACGGAGAGGATTATCGAGACTTGGAGTCGCTCTGTGTGGTGGGAAAGTGGCCGCGGGCTCCCCCTATGACGTTCGAAGTTGGGTGCACTTCGTCGTCTGGAAGTTTTCTGTTTGGTTCCGTTTTTAGGCCACGGCGATCGGCCACACGACGTCGCCATCGATAGGGGCCCGCGGGGGGGCTGGCTCCGGGGGTGGAACCACGTCTTATCGATAATTTTGTCACAGCCTTGCCGGTGGTGTGTGTTGGTGTGTGTGTGCTGTGTATTGATTGTTTTTGCTCCCCGTCTTGGGAGACGATTGCGAGTGATAAGGCCCCGAGAAACCGTACGGCGTTCCGTTCCGTGTACACACTCGCCTCTCGGAACTCATTCGTGGCCCTGGTGCGGACGGGCGGGTGGCGATGGAGAGCCTTCCCCTTTCGGTTGTTCGTTTTTTCTTTCTCCCTTCACGCGGTCGGGCTCGGAACAAACTAAACAAACACATTACATTATTGCCTGCGGGGTAAGATGGATTGATAAACGAAACATCCCCAGAACATACGCGCGCCGAGTTTCGGTTCTGGGCCGCCGGCCAGCGGCGGTTCCTACCAGCTACGACGGCCCTCTCTGTCTGTGATGATGGGATTTGTTTAACGAACACTCTACATATTTACGCACTCCGCGGTGGCGGCGGCGGCGTAGGTAACATACCAGGGGGGGTCCAATACCTGATACGGAATCGACTGCGAGTCGAGCACCTTCTTCTTAAGCCGAGCGAGAGTTTTACGACGCTAACGACGACCGGGCAGGTGAATGTTGCAGGGGTTGTAAACTTTACTGACTTATCTATCAATTGCCAATTGCGCCCCCGATAGTTGTGGCGGGTCAAATCAGGCACAATCCGGTGCAGCTGCACCGCCGTCGCCGCCGGGTTGCAATGTTGCATTGTTGCAGACTACAAACTGCTGGGTGGCAGATTCTCCTCCCCAGCTGCCACAGTTGCCAGTGGCACGTATCGGAATGGGGCTGGCGAATGAACCGGAACAGAATGACTGCCCGGCGGCCCCAGCTCCCCGGGGAATGGCCATTATTATTAGCTGACGAGAGGCGCCTTGGTGTTAATTTATTGATATGTGAATAATTTACAGATACATTCCATTCGACCGGGGTGGCTGCGATGGGGCAGACCCGATGAGCGGGCCGCTTAAAAGCCTGAGATATGAGTGGCCCGAGCCGTCGCCTCCGCCGCCGGCAAGTGTCGGCGATTTGATGGCCGCCTGGATGACTCACGGATCGAGCATCATCGATCGAGCGGGCGCACAGATTTCTAGCGTGCACTCTGCAGCGGCCACAATGCTCTGTGGAATGCAGTAACACCCATTATGACGTCATGCGTCGGAATCGCACTTGGTAGCGATTCTCGATTCTCGCCACATGCAAACGCGCCACACTCGTTTGCTCGCCTGCCCCTATGGGCCATAAAACAGGCCGGCTTAAGCCCGCCGGTCGACCTCCACAGGGTCGGGGTGTTCTTTGCAAATCAAATCACACCTGTTTTGCGATGCGATCCCTCTGGCCCCGTGATGGACAGAGGCGACCCTCTCATTAGCCAAGGCTATCTATGCGGAATTTTTAAGCAACTCGGCTGGGGACCAGGGTGTTATCGGCTCCATCGTTCCCTACGGCGGTGGTTCCCACGGGAGATTTATGTGCCTCACGAGCCACGACTCGGTGGATATCTCTTGGTCGAGCGGATGAAGCGGCCCCAAGGAAGTGTTCTAAAATTACATTAATAAAAGATGGTGCGGCTACGTGCCTGTGGTCCCGAATGGGACAGCGCACGGTACGCATCATTGGGTCATTAAAGCTTATCTGGGCCGATCCGGAGTTTGGTACGCACCGCCACGCGGCCTTTCGTGACTAATTTATCAGCCTCAGCCCCCGGGGTCGGACCCTTTCTCGGACATCTTCATGATGATGTTCGGGGGCGAAACTGCGCGTTACCGGCGTTTATGGTGTGCTGAAATTCCGGGAACTAGCTCCGGTACCGCGAAAGTGGGTCGAGATTAGTGGCACGAGTGTGAGTTCCGGTTTCTGTGATGTGATAACATTGTTCCATTCCGCTCTAAGTTGGGCGCCGAATCGAATGCCGGCCGAAATTAGTGTTGATAAGCAAAACATCAAAACAGCTACGATACGGGATAGGCGAGCGCGCTCGACGTAGATAGACCCCGGAACACGGATCCTTGAAGTCGCGAGTCTAAAATTCACTCACAAGCGCATAGTAAATAGGAAGGACTGAAGGTCGAAGGATTTTCTTCAGTGCGTTTCCGTTTGATGCTCCTGTTGTGTTCCCTTTCGCTTGATAGTCCCTTTGCTCTTACCTTCTGTTTACTAACATACCCCCCCTTTTGTATTAGGTCTAGGACTTAGTTCTTGCCGTCTTTATTCGATAATTTTGTGACCTAACTAAAAGAACGAAACGTATGACTACCTTAATGAAGTATTGTCCGTCGTTAGCTCCTACTTTCTCTCATCTTTCAGGTAGTTCCTTGACTCCGAGTCGATAGAACTTCTTATCACTAGGAGCGATCCAACCAGAGATCCATTTTTCAATACTTTCATTTCATGTCTTTTATCCCATTCTCGGTGTTTTATGGCCAAACCTTGCTTCAAATCTGTTACTTGTTGTCGATGAGATTGTCCTTCAAGAATTCAATACGGTTCTAAAAGCTCATAGTGCACCACACCTTTCGTATCCGACCGTATGCACAGCATATCCTTTGCGTAGTAAATATTTCGCTTTGGTTGCTGTCGGCTTGGTTTTGGACTGTCGTGTGGTCAACCCCTAACATTTCTGTAAGTTCTTTTGTGCATCAGACATGGATCCTGCTCGAGCAATGTTGCCAATTCATCATCATCAACCTTTTTTGGCTCCGACACATCCGACACGTTCTGTCAGTAAGAGCAAGTTCACCATAAACTTCCATTAAAATGTGATTACTTTCGGTAGCAGTTTTCTTCAAATTGAAGTAATGAAAAAGTACTCCCCGCAAAAACACTTTACCGGGAACAAAACCTGACATGTTGAAATGCTTAAAACTTTAGCAAAAAAACCTGTACTGCGTTAGATGCGTAATGACAGTAGCTGTCAAACAGATATTTCATTAAAAAAATATTTGTTATATTTAGTGAGTAACGCAATCTATTGTAAAATTGCAAGAATTAAGTTCTAATCATGAAGGTTCGAAACCTTTGCTCGGCCCTGCTGCTGCTCCCAACCGTGCGTGCGAGGGTGACGGAAAGTTGGCCGATAAGCCTCCGACTCGCACTCATTCCACGGAACACTGGTGCTGAAAAAAAACAAAATAAACACGAAAATAAAACAGATTCGAACCGATGGGGTTTTCCCCGGTTGGCGGAACGTGACTTCAATGTGGAGCATGGCCCGCGTCGCTGTGTGTGTGTGCGTCTACCATCTGGCGGTCGGAAATCCTTTCGCTGCGACAGAATATTTGCATACCTCCCCGCATCGGACACATCTGAAAAGGGTGTGAGAGAGAGAGAGAGAGCGAGCGATCGTTTAGAGATCGACATTGAGACTCACGGCGCACCAGCAGCGGGTGGTTGATAATATTATAAATCCGTCGGCTCCCTGTCAGCGCGGGCGCAATTGGAATCCGCGCACTCTGTTGACAGATCCGCCGTTGCACCGCCGGTAATCCGTTCCACGCCAGCACCTGCGGTGCGACCACCAACCGTGTGGCCGTTGATTACTGCCACCCACCGCCACCGCCGCCGGCTTCTATTGCCCGTAAGGTCTGCCTAGTTCAGGTCGTGTTCGAGTGTTTGTTTTGACAGGGGTTACGATCTGCCGAACGCCGTGGCCGAGATCGCTCCGTCCGTCCGCCCGTGTCTGGCTCTCGCTGCACCGTACGGCAAAACGGCGTACGGCGTCGTCGGCTTTTATTGACATCCCCCCCTCGTCTGTTCCCCCGGACAGCCTTCGGAGCGTGGTGTCGCACTGCGGTTGGAAGCTGGAAGCCGACCCGATTGCTGCTGGTGGCTACCGATGGATGGACGTGCCGGTCGGGAGCCACCACAAACTGCAGCTACAGTGCGGCCCGGGTTTGTGGCGAGCCAGGCCGGATGGGCAATGAAATCAAAAGGCTGCTGATGTCTCAATTTTGTTTCGTCAACAGAATTCAAATGGTCGCCCGATGATGATGATGGTCTGCGCTATTGATTTCAATTCGCACTCTGTGCGAAACGGTCTGTGAAAACGAGCGAAACGAATGTGACACTGCCTTTTTATGCGTCCCACGAAGGTCCGCTGCGGAGATTGTGTGTGCCGTGTCCACTTTTGGAACCGCGCGAGGAGATCCCTATGCGGAGGGAAACGATGACGATAAACGCAGAAATGAAGGCAGTTTGTGGCGAAGGTGCAACCTTCGCCCGGTGTGCCTTCGCCCGCGGCCAGCTGAAGCAATTGCCTTTTCACGTTAAACACCATCAGATATTAATAATTGGAAGCGCTCCCTTGCGCGCCAGGTCTGCGCCAGGTGTGTGCCAGGAGCCGCGAGCCAGCGAGGAGAGGACACGGTGAGCGCCACCAATTGAGCCACCGGTAGCCCATATCGATAATCGGCTTCGTCGTCGGTCGGTCGGTCATGAAGTTGTTGATGACTCCCGAGGGTAGGGGCTCCGGCCTCTCTCGATATCGACGGGTGGCCGGCCGGCCGGCGGAAATTAACTTGAGTTTAAGCAGCAGCAGCAGCAGGAGCAGCCCGTGCCAAAGCACACCTTGGTGCAAAATTAACGGAAAAGAAAAGAAAACCACCCTGCCGCCACCTTGCCGCACCGTGGCCACCCTTTTGCCGTGCGCATATGTCGCTGTGCGCGCCGCGTGGCTTCGCTTCTGGACGCTGCGGGAGTATTATTCGCCTCTCGACGGGGGTTTAATTAACGGCGGCAGAGCAAACGATAAGTGCATACCACCGGCACCAGCACCCCGCCAGCCTCTCTCTCTCCCGTGTCCCATCTATCACCTCTGCGTCCTATCCTCCGGAACGCGCCGAGTTCGAACAGCACAGCACAGCACAGAGCATTATCTACTCGCGCCTTCTGGCGACTAACGACATTGTAAACGGACTTTTATCAGCGGTAAATTATTAATTTTCCTATCCCGATTCCTTCCCCCCGCCTGACAACCCTTCTCTGACCACTTCAGCCAACACTACCTACTAGTGGCCCGGGGCGGCCCTCTCGAGCGTCGCTACTCTGGCGTCACAAAAACATTTCGCGCATCGCCCAATCGCCCGTGTTTGATCTATCGTTTAGTGGGCCAGCAGCTCCTATTAGCGTCTCCAGACTCCTTCCGCGAGGCTCTCGGTACCCCCTGGTAGGCACCCGCCCGATTCGGGAAAGAATTGCGCCGTTGGCCGCCGGTGGCGAAATCCGGGCCGCACTGTCCCACTTGACATCGGTGACATCGGTTTGAATCGGTTTCAGTTGGTTTGGGGCTCCTTTTGTTGTTTGTCACACGGGCCACCTCGCTGCATGACTCGGTCCAATCGCAAGGCTGGCTACTTAACGACGCAAGGGCCTCACCGCAAGGCTTAGGCAAGGGCGACAGCCGCATTCTCGGGGGCTTAGATGAAGACATCGGGACTCGCGCTCGACTCGAGTGACACGAGCCGCGGCGAAACCGGCAACCGGTGGCCGGTTCCGGTGCGCCACTCTCGACTCTCTCGAGAGCGAGAGAGGGAGGGTAACGAAATCGGAAATTCCTCACGGGGCGAGATACGGCCACTTACGGCCTACCGACCGATCGGTCTCTCTCGGACCATAAAGTGCTGGTGGCTTGTGCACGCACCCGGAACACACCCGGTGCCCCGGCCCGAAGTCCTTCGCCCCGAAGAGCTGCTACGCTACGCTAATTTAATTAATCCGTCCCGGGGCCGGTTCGATTGACCGCCCGCTGGGCTGGGCTGGGCTCACGCGCCGACCCAAGGATTACGATAGGCCACTAGAGGGGCTCCTGTGGTGTGGTGCCATTTGCAGCCCAACTTTACCCCAACTGGTGTGCCCTTTTTCGGCACGCTCGCCTGGCATTGGAACGGACGTGCAAACGTGATCGCAATCACTGATGTCTGGGCTGGCCGCCGTGGCCGGTCAGCCTTGCGGAAGATTTCGTACTTTTAATTCCCGTACCTCACCGAACTGCTCGGCTCAATTACCGCAGGCCGCCAGGCTGTTTGTGTGAACTGATTTGTCGTCGTACCCGGTGTGGCCACGTGAGTTGATAGTTTTGTGGAACGGCAGGCAAACATACTCAGCAGGCCCTTGGACTGTAACTTGGAGCGTCAATAAATATCTTGCCAGTTCCTACTCGCGGAATGGTTTGTCCACAAACTTATCAACCCGCCGGTGGCGTGGTATCCAACGTGCTCCGTGGGACATGCGAGTGGCCGTAAAGCTGCAATCATAATGTGCACACAACACAACGCACTGGATCCTGGCACGGGACCGCTGCGAGACGTGCGATTTCAATTAATTATCTCTTAACGGGGACCCGCGGGTTGTGCTGATTCGGTCCCATTCGTATCGGGTACTTTGGGTTTTTGGGGGTTTCTGAAACCGGGACAACAATCGAATCTGAGATTTCGAAGCTGGCTGGCGGGCTGCTGGGTAGTTGTTGACATAATTCTCAATCCGTGCGCCATGTGATTCCGTCAGAAACCGAAGACACCATCTAGGGCTGTTACGGTGTGAAGGATATAGTTCGGAAGTAGTAGACTCCGAAGCCTCCACCGCCATCGGAAGCAATTAAAAGCTGAATTGCCATTTGAGAGCGCTTTGAGTTCTCGTCGGGTCGGGTGGTCATTATAATAATCTCCGCTAAAGTTCTCCACCATTCTCTTCCCATTACAGGGTATCACAGCTAACCGTCTATGCCGAGATTTTGTGCCTCCTGATGGTGAGTATAATCGCGTTCGGATGTCCCCCCTTCAGAGAACCCACTTCATCCCCGTCGATCCAACCACCGAAGAACCAGCAGCAGGAGCAGCCACCGATTACGGGAAGAATTGAGGGGAGGCTGAAGAGTCTTCCCCCAGCAAGTGCACTCCGCAAGTGACACACATTCACGCGTCACCTCTGCACTGGCGGCTGAAGGCCTTTCGGGTCCGCTGGTCGCGCGGCTGGGCCAACCTTGACGGGCTTTTGTGCTTAGCGCACTCCCAGCGGTTCGCACTTGAGCGCGCACTCTGCTGGAATGTCGGAAGCGACATCTCTCGGATGTGGCGCAATAACGACCGGTGTGGCCGCTCGAAAAATAGAAGAAGGTCAAACGACTTGGTCCGCCCGCCCCGTCCCGGACAACACGTCTGTCAATTCTGACAGTTCCGCTTGTGGTGCTCCAGTTTTGCCCCCTTTTTGCCCCTTTTGCGCCGGGAGTTTCGAAAGCGTTAACCGGTGACAAACACTCCTCCTACGCGTGATGGAGAGGTTTTCGATTAGCACACAACGACACACACACACACACACGAGGGCGGAGAAGTGATCACTGATAACGACAATCAAAGCGCTTCGAAACGCGTGCAGCGCTTCAAACGGCGCTGGTGAAGGTGGTTCTAGGCCGCGGACCGTGCCGTCAAAGGGAGTGTCCGAGATATGAGCTTCCGCTGCCGGTGTCAGGCCCCGGGTCTGTGGCTCTCGGGCAGAGGTGTGTGGGTCTCCCCAATTATCCGTTCAATCCGGGTTTCCACTCCGACGGAACGACGTATCTGGCAGCAGGCCCTGTCAGTTCTTGGTCTTCGGACCGGATTTAGTATTGATTAGATGTAGTAAGGTCGGCAAGTCAGGTAAGGGATAGAAAGATATCGTAGGCAGAGAAGGGACCTAAGGAATGGAGCAAGGCACTTTTGAAGCTTGATCCCCGATCTTGACGATCGAGCTCGTCGTCATTTTCTTTTCCTATTCCATTTCCCGATTTACTATTTTCCCAATTTCTCCGGGTCACTTCTGAGCTATCCCTTTCAATAATTGCTGGTGTCTAAATCAGGTCCCAGATCAATATTCCAACGGTAATGTAATGGAAAGTAATGTCCATGTCCATCTCTTGTGTAGCCAGAAAGGTCTAGCGTAGTTAGAGATATTTAGAGAGGTTCCGGACTAGACTTCTCCGCTCTCCGGTCGTAGCTAACATCCGGTGACGTCATTGTGGACGCTGTTGTAGGGTTAAACTATGCTAGTCTCTCCTCAAAGTCATAATATTCTAATTCAACCACATTCTCGTATTGCCTCTGGTTTCTTCCTCGCAGACATTATTCAGTGCAGGAGCAGCAACGCGGAACGACATCTTTCTGCAGTCAGCGTGCAATCTGAAGTTTGTGCGAGTGAAAAACGGTGCCGTGTTTGCGGACGACAATTACCAAAATGGTCCCCCACGTAAGTAGCGAGCGAACCGAACCAATTCCAATTTCCAGTTCTTGGGTACCTTAACTTAAACATTTAATACTATTATCATCGTAAAAAAGTATGTTACCTCGAAGGAGTTGAGTTCAGCACCGGACCCGATTAACCGCAGAGCATAACCATAAAAAATCGCCCACGTTAAGCCCTCGGCCATTCGCGTGAATTGGACTCGTTGGCTTGGCAGGTACTTTATGGTCTTTTCGCGCGCACAAAGCCGCGGTCCAGCTGATTTTTTCGGGACCCTGATCGGCACCAAAGTTGGCCGAAATGAGAGTCGGTCTTGGCCCAACTCCCTTCCCCCTCTCCGCTCCCCACGGTCGTAAACTTTTGGCCGCCGATCGAGGAGAGGAACTTCTGGGAATTCCAATTTTCTTGGCCCGGCGTCGACCGTTTTCGCTGTGTCTTCGGGCTGTTGTTTGCGTTCCGCAGCGCCCGATGACTCGGCTGGGAGCTGCCACGGAACACACGGACCTTGCTAAAGACCGCGCCGTGCCGAGGCGTCAAGAGGGAACACGTTGCCCGTGTGCCCCGTTGTTGTGGAGTTGATCGCTTTTAATTATCCTCATGTCTCGGGCGGTCCTCCCGGCTGTCTCTGTGTGTGTGTGTGTGCAGTTCCAGGCACCGCCAGGAATCCGAATCCGAACCCTCCGGGGGCGAAATTATAGCCCCCGGGGCAGGCAGGCACCTCCAGCCCCTGCTTCTCCTTGGAATGTCTCACGCGATAGGTGGAAGTCGACCCCGTGGCCGACCGATTGTGCATTTTGACGCACGAAAACACTCCGCCGGAGAGAGCGAGCGAGAGAGAATTGGCGGAAAACCTTCGCACGCTCGGCAGTCGGCGGCGGTTCCGTGCTATTATTAAAGGAAATTGATTTCTGCTCCTTCGCGGCCCTTCTGGACCACTCAAGTCCGCTCCTGGGCGCGCGCGGAGTCCGATTATCCGCGTCCGCGATTTAGTGCGTTTCGCGTTTTTAATTTACTTCTTAGCACCACGAGCGGCACCAGCAGTCCCGGGTTTAGGCCACGCTCCGGAGCCGAAGTTCATCTTCGCGCGAATCATGAATCACGACGCCTGATGCGGAACGGCGCGGAAGGGCTAAGCGGATGAAGGGTGTGCTGTGTGGGCCAGGGACCTCTCCGCAGCACCTGTGGCCTGGTCGGTCAGCTGGTGGGTTCTTTCAACCCGCTTGACAGCAGAAGGGTTCCAGCTCTATCGTCTTCGTCGACCGACCGGTCGGTTTCGGTCCGGAACGCAACGCTTTAAGCTGCTCATTCTGAGCGGCATCATCAGGCGAGATCGGTCTATTGGTGCGATTAGGGGACACCGGGCGGGGGATTATGGTCAAAGGATTATGGCTTAAAGGGCGGAAATTTCATTCAACTACGGGCCTTCGGGGTGTGTGGCTGACTGGTTCTCCGGTGTCGTCCGCGATGCGTTCGGTGGTCGGAATGCGTTGCCTTGTTGTGCCGGAAGGACACCACGTCAACGTCGCTGCCCGGGCTGCCCGAGCACTCTCTAACCGGGAAGAGATAATCATAAACGGGCGACGGTGGAGGCGTGTGGAAAGCAGAAGGCAAAACAACAACAACAACAGGGAAAAGGTGGAAGCGACCGCGCGTTGTGCTTTGTGTGGTGTAAAAAGGTGGAAAAGTTAATAGCAAACCGCGCGCACGTAGCAAAAGCCGGGAGGAGTAAACAAGAAAAAGACCCACACAACAACGGCAAACGCAAAGCTTAAGCGAAGCGCAGCAAACCGGCCAAGATTAACAAAGATCGGAACGATCGTAAAACCGAGCGAAAGAGAAAGAGGTCAAAAGGATCGCAACAAAAGGGCGCGAAAGAACGAGCGGGGGTAATAAAATGCGAGACAAAACGGCAAAAGCGAAGGAAGCGGGCAAAAAAACGCGCGCCCGGAAAGGTGGAAATCGGAAAGGCGCGCGGCGCACACGGCGAAGAAGAAAGAAAAGTGGCCAAAAAAGGGCACCAAAAGGGTCGAACGGTGCGACGGTGCGGTGTGTTAAGAGGAATTAAGTTATTTGGGCCTCCTTTTTAAAGTGAGGAAAATAACACCCATAAACATTTAACCACCTCCAGTCCCGTCCCGCCCGGTGGCCGCGCCCTCCATCCGCCCCATGGTCGGTGGCCCAGGAGCTCTGAGGCTCCCCATAGGACCCGGACTCGGTGTTGGAGTGGCTCAATCAAAAGCGCCTCGGTGCATTGTAGCGATTGTTGCACCACTGATGCTGGTTGGCTTGTGTTTTGAAGTTTAATTTTTCTCGGCTTCGTTACTTCCTCTCCAGCGACTGCACCGGCGATTGGCGTGCGTGCGGAGGTAGGACCTAATGGCGCGCAAAGCGCGTAACGTTGGCGTGTTGCTGCGCCGCTGCGTGTCTATATTGCGGCTTTATTTATCTTTTGTCCGGCTCTTAATTTTCCTGCGTGACCAAATGAGCCGAAACCACACACAGCGCCGCCGGGTGGCCGGGCGATTTAATTCTCTTCCCGAGAACGCTCACGTGCGCTCCTGTCTGCGGGGGTTTCTCACGGTCGTGTCGACGCCATGTGCGTTTGCGTGATTTAGGACAAACAGACCACCGGCTCGAGTGGCTTCTGGATTGTGGTCTGGTCGAGTCCTTCACACGCCCGAAGGAGCCTCTTCCGAGAGATGACTTCATTTTTATGCATTTCTCAAGTAGCGCTTTCCCGGGAGTCCGAGGCCCGGGGTCCTCGATTTCGCACCCGCGCGCCGTAGAGGAATTAATGAGCCACCAACCCGGGGCCGTGGTGGAGGGTGCTTCTGCCACACACTCTGACAGGGATGCAATTTTGACGGGGGTCCCTTTTTTGTTTCGGTAAAATTTCGGAGGGACCACTTCGTCGAAGGGTTCTTCGTCTTGCGATCGTTCAGTTCTTTTGTTCTGCGCGTCTCGGTGGCCACTTGGATGGAGGAAATCTTCTGCTTCGTTCTATTGCGTAAGCGAGAGAGAAAGAGGGGAAAAGGGGGGGGAAAGAGAGGGTCCAGAAGGGGACGAAAAGAACCGAGGCGCGGTATGCGATCGTATCGATCGCGCGCGGGCTCATGTTGAGTTGAGGCTCGCCTTCGATCGATCGATCGGTGCGCTTTTCGGTAGACTAAACACGCACCCGTCCTAATGCCGCTGACGGTGGTGGTGCCTACACCGATCCGGGATCCCGGGCCGGGGCTAAACATTATGATGCTGCCTGGCTGCTGTTGTGTCGTACCGGATTCCGGGCGCGGTCGGGCTCGAGAAATTTACGATCCCGTGGCGCCAAATGAAATACGAAACCCGAACGCCCATAAATTGCCGATCGAAAATTGGATAAGTGTTCGATTTGTTGTTGTGTTTGGTTTGGGTTCTTTCTCTGTCTTTGTCACTCTCCGGTGTGGTGTTGTTGTTCGTAGCGACTTTTCGGTAAGCATGACGATCGGCCAAACGCGAACGGCCGACCCGACCACGGGGATGATGATCGTTCGTCTCGTGTCTCTCCTTTTTTATGTTTTTCTTATTATCACTGATCCATTTTTCATGCACCTGACCTTTGCGAGGGCGCACACCCCGCACCGCCACGTAATGCCATTCGTTTTACGATGCAATATTAATGCGCGCTGTGCTTTCGTTTGGGGTATTAATAATTCGGGCTTCAATTTCGATTTCGATTTTCAACGCTCTATTGGATTAAAGTATGAAATATTACCCCAGTTCGTTGAACTGTTTGGCAGTTTCTGTGCGCCCTTCGCCACCTCTTAACGGCCCCAAAAATTGCCCAAAAAATTACAACAAAATTTTGACCTCGAGCTTAATAATTCCACGCGCCACGAACCCGGAGGTGTAAACAGTCCATGGCCTCCACTAAACCTCTCGTGGCCTATTCCGAATAAAACATTCATAATTCGCTCTCTCGTCTCGTCGCCTATCGGCATTTCGGCGTAGCTTCGGAATTTATTCGTCGTAAAACTTTAAACGCCCATCCGTCTCGTCTGGCTCATCTCAACGAAACGATTCGGGTGGTCGCTCCGGGTTTCCACGAACAAAAAATGGCATCACCGAATGCAAATTTCGTGAGCCTCCAGCAGCATGACTGGCGTGGCCATGTGCCGGCCGGCCGGGCCGGGCTCTTAAGGACGTATCACATGACCACTGTGACGACGCGGATCAGCATCAATGAGCGATTTTGATGTTTCCATCAGCGCCAATTAGCCTAAGCTAACACTCCCTGACCCGGCCGGCCTCCGCGCGCCGACGATGATAAAGAAGTTCCCGCTGTCGCCGCGCTGGACGTCCCGTGGATCCGCGGAGTTGGAGCTTTTTTTGCCGCCTCCATCTCGCCGTCTGTATGTTTTGGCATTTGCGTCTGTTCAAATTAATTAATCGAGCCTTCAAACTGGCACTTCGAGTGGCGCGCGCGTACCGCGGGTGTCGCTACCGGCTACCGTGGCCCGTCGTCGTCGCGGCCACATAATACGTGTACGTGCTTTGAATTGTAAATTTCGTTTATTTTCGGTATTTTCGGTGTCGGTCGGTTTGTTGGCGCAAACCGTCGACACGCGGTCGTCCACACGTCGTCGTCGGTAGCCAACCCCCCCGGGTCCGATGGCACAATGTTTTCGTTTGCTTCTTCGCCGCCATATACTAAGCGCACGGGAGCAACAAAAAAAAACACAGAAGAAACAGACGGGACCCCCAAAAAGTAGTGAAGAAGTTTGCGTCAATTGCGGCATCATTTGCGGTCTGGTGGCTGAGACGGCGGGGACGTGGACGCGGACGACCCCTTTCGCATTCCGTGGGTGGCTTACGTAGCCGGCGCATAAGTCAATATTTTACTCCCGCACGCCACCGGGTCCAAAACCCTAAGTTACGGTAGCCGACGGACCGTACGTGATTTGGTCACCACGCGGGAATGCTCGGAACGCTCGGAGTGGCGGAGTCGAATTCCACGCAACCCTCTCCCGATTTTCTCAGAGTCCCGGCATCGCGCAATGCGGATCTTCCTCCTGCCAGGCCCGCGGCTCCGCGATGTCAAACGTCACCGCGATGGTCATTTGTTTTTCGGTTGCCTCCACTTTGACAAGTGTCTTTGACGTGATCGCTGCCCGACCACATCCTCCGCGCATTCTTGTTGTCCGGGTGTGCATATTGTGACGTGTGTCCTTCGCGTTGCCGGATCTGGCTGGCTGGATGATAAATGTTGATGACGATCTCGGTCCCGGGGAAGAATCCTGTTCTTTCCCGGGACCGGACCGACCTGTCAATTAACCGTGGCGTGCAGTGATCGGTTTTGTGCGCCCGTGAGGCAACAGAGAGCAACAATGTTGTCGGCTCTAGTCGATAGCGGGGTGGTCCCGTCCATTGCCGGGCAGCTGGAGATGACCTTCGGCGCAGAGGGTGTCTTTTCACCGATTGTCTTGTCAATGATTTGTGGCGGTTGTTGCCAATTGTGTGTGTGTGGCCCAGGCAAAAAGGACTTTCTCCGCACCTGGACCCGGTGCACCGTCGATCAGGTTTGCGTACTTTCTCCCGGAGCCCCGGGCGGATTCTGAATCCTGGTGGACACGTGGGGTGCGCGCGCGGTAGAATGGTCTCAGCTGGAGATGCGTGCGTCGGAGGAACTTGAAAGCGGACGATTGCCGTTAACCTTGTTAGTGCCGAAGAATTGGGAAATCAATCGCTCGTCGTCGTCGAATGGGCTCAGAAAGAAAGCGAGAACCTTCTAACGAGCGAAACACACCCAACCCAACAGCGGTGCCGTGCGGGGGGGCGCTAGGGCGGACACTCTGCTGGTCCAGGTGCGGTCCAGGGGCGGGACACGGGGAAAAGATGACTTGTGGGGTGTTTGAGATCAAGTTTAAACAACAAAAGAACAGTTAATGGTGAATAATCTGGCCGGGAGAACTCGGAACCAACGTTCGCTCTGAGCTGGACATTCCAAGACCCCGAGAACCCCGGGGGAACAATTTCCTTCCCGAGTTCTTCCCCGGGGCTACCTGCGTCATCGAAACCGAGCATGCTCATGACATGCACCACACGCATTCCTGATGCATCCATTCGTCTTGCGGACACTGGACCCCGTTCCGGGACCAAGTCCGGCCGTCCGTCCAGGAGTGGGCCGTGTCGGGCTTTGTCGGGAGAAAGTTGTCAACCAAAGGGCGACCAACACAGGAAAAAAAAGACCAAAAAAATCTTCGTCCCAAAGAAGATCAATGAGAGAGAAGGCCCCTCCGGTCGGGTTTTGTTGTTTTTAGTAATTTCCCCCACACACACACGCACGCACGTACACGCGTTGTGTGTTTTGGGACAACGTCGGACCATCTAACACCGTCACCATCAGGTATTCCGTGGCCTCGCCTCTCGTATCCCAAAATCAGTGTGTGGGCGCAAACGAACTCTCGGTCCGCCGCCGCCGCCACCGCCGCTCGGTCCGAAGGAAAGTATGTGAAAGGAAAACGTGTAGGTGCGGCGGACCCGGACGGCACCCTTGCATCTTACTTGCAGGACGCGCGGTGCGGTGCTCATTTGCGCCCAACAACACCAACAGCAAAAAAGACGAGATCTCAAAACAGCCCAAAACCCTGCGCGCTCTCTTGGGAATTCCGTTCCAGAAGCCGAAACGTCGTTCTCCACGTCCAGCTTATCGGACTCCGAAGTCGAAGACACCGCGCGGCATACGTCAAAGAAGATGTCAGCGTCCCGGGGTCCGTCGTCGTCCCCGGCGTCGTCGTCCGGATAAGTAGGAAAGGTTGCGGACGACGATGTTTCGCGACGAGATTAATGCTCGATGATAAATTGATGGCAAATTGACTTGGGGAGGGCTCGGACGGACCCCGGGAGAGTGGTTGGATTAAGTTGCCACTCGCGCGGTGGCCGTCACTCGGCCTTGCTGTCGGCAGGCCGGGATGGGTCCCACTTTTAATGGACCCGTGCTCGGGGGTCCTGCGCGCAATGACACGAAGATATTTGTGTTCCGTGGCGTTCCGATTACTTCATGTTTCGCGCTATCGGTACACGGGTAAGCCCGATAGCTTTGATGTCCGTCTATCTGCGGGTGCCTTAATGGGTGGATCCATTTTTCGTTTTGTTCCCGGACTTTGAAGTCCAGCGTCTGACTTCCGTTAGTGGCGATCTCCCGGGGAACTGACTCGGGGATGCTGTTGTAGCACTTAATCTTATCGAGGGTCCGCCTCGGCAGTTGGCCCCTGCGATATGTGCGATTGTGTCACAAATAATTGCAGGACCCACCCCCCGGCGTTCCGGACATCGAAAACCCATTTCGGGGACTGACTGACCGATTTGCGAAGGTACAGTCGTCCTTTTCGTAGTCTGCCGAAGGACCTTGAAACTCCAATGGCCAATGATGCTGTGGTCCAGCACCTAGAACAAAGCGAAGCGACACACCGAGAGACACAGAGAGAGAGAGCCCATTAATTCGTCTAATGAGGACCCCGGACAGTGGGAGGCCAATTTGTTTTGTGTGTTCCCGCAACCCGTGAAGGTGTGCATTTCGCCTTTTCGCCGGACGCGCGCGCCGGACAAAGGGATTACTTCACCCACCGGACCTCTTCGGTTCGGGCTTATCAGCCGGTGTTGTAAAAATTCTTCGAAAATTGAAAAACCGTTCCGTTCATTAGGCGCGCGCAGCGGCGAGAGTGAAAAAGGGGCCCATTAGGGGTCGCCCTCTTCGCTTATTGTGGTGTGCCATCATCGGGTCGATGATGAGTCCTTTGGTTGTGTGCCTTTTCATCCCCTATCTCACAGCCAACCGTCGGAGCCAGCAGCAGTCCGTTCCTGACGGAACCTGCAGCTGTATCCGGCGCAGTGGCGACTGCCGATGACAATTGTATTACCCTTCGCGGCGCTGATGATGTATTGCTTCGTTCATCCGAAACTCGATCGAAACCTCCGAGGGGGCTTTAAGCGGTGGTGGCGATCGTGAATTATTAACCCCGCTCGATCGGGCCAATCGCGGCGAGATTTTTATCTAGTTTTGGGTCTCGGAAAGGATTCAGGGGTCGTCCTTCTGCATTCTTCTCGATCGCTCTCTCGCTCTCGCTCCAATCGCTTAGGAGTTCAGTCATGCACCCGTCCCGCAGGCGAAAGGCGCTCCGGTCGAAGAAGATTAAATTAGTGATAATCATGTTCTCGATCGTGCGCAGCGCATCGAATGATTAAAACATTAGGCTCGGGAATTATTTATTACACACGCGATACACCTCGCGGCTGTCCAGCGATTTGTGGTGCCCGATCGGGGTTCCGCCGTCGGTGGCGTTAATTATTCTTCGACATTTTATTCCACCGATTGCCAGCCAGCGGGGGGAATAAATAACGTGGGAAAGTTGGGCCTCGGTCGCCTGAGAAAGAACGGTCGCGGCATCGTAATTCCGAGTCCGAGTGCGATGGAAAGGAAAATCAGTGGAGCAGCCAACCCAACAAAGTTGCGTAAACGATGGCGTTATCGGCTGAATTGGCCACTGAACGGTTTTGGGCCCGCTTAAAACGGACGTCATTTTATCGTCACGATTCGCTTTTCCTGGAAAATTCACATTCCGGGACACTGCCGGGACGGCCGGAAATTACGTTTCCCGTTCGCCGGGAAATGGGGAAAACATAACGGGAACCGGGCGCTTGTCGCGTGAACTTTCCTGTGAACACCATCAACGACCGGTGCCGGTGCCCCAAAAAGGCCACGTTTTCAATCTGGGCTCGGTCGAAATCGGTCAGCCTTTTCCGGTCTCTCCGGTCAGCGGCACGGCACGGCCCATCCGGTGGACATTCCCCGAGATTCCCGACGGAGCCTCGCGCAGGCCGTTGGTTATTTTAACGTCATTTCAGCCGGGCCGGGCCGTCAGCAACTTTAATTAAGCGCTCGAAATGGAACGTTAATAACGGGAGAGGCGGCGGCACATGGTGGCGCAAACATCGCGCAGCTGTAAAAGGAGAATCAACAACATTTTGTCCCGCTGCCGGGTCCGCTGGCCGGCGTCGAGGACGGCACACACGAACTGGCAAAGAGAAAGTAAAATAAATTGCAAACCCATAAGGCACGCGTCAAATGCACAAGCGCGGCATTTTAGGTGCCACCGTCGTCGTCGACCCGCGGGCTGTTGCCCCCAGTACAATGCAAAACGATCCGCTAGCCGCTGGCTGGCTGGCGATGGTGTCGTCCCCCGACGCCCCGGTCGTCGTGAGGCACATAAATCAGAGACCGTGCTCTTGTTTGTCTAATATTTCACGATAATTGACACCGGCCCGACCGGAGACGCGTTTCGGTCTTTGACTTGAGGTTCTTGCGATCTAACCTGCTCCCTGACGAAGGTTCCGCCGAAAATCGGGCCAATTTGCGAAAAACGCCTAAAGTTATGCAATAGTGAAATATCACACCACGCGGCGGCTATGTTCTCCTGTTACTTTTGCACGATTTTTTGCGGCAACTTCTCGGGGGGGGACTGCCGAAGGGCAGTGTAATCGGATTGACCAATTAACTCCCCACCGCGGTCCGTTGGGGGTGCCCCTATTTACGAGCGCGTTTCCTCATTGTTCCTGGCTACCGTTTATCTGATTCTTCATTTTATGGCACGCATTATCGCGCGCGCCCGGCCGCTACACAACACGAGTGCTACACACAGTGCCTGAAGAATGTGCCAAGCCACGGTCATCAGGGCCACCAAGGGACCAGAAGCCGAGTGTGGCGGAGAGGTGCCAAGTGGTGTGCGATTTTGTGTCAATTTCATTGAAGAAAAATTGACACCACTTAAAGACGAAATGCGACCTCGTCCCCGGCCCCGAGACCCCGCCGGGAAAAATAAACTCAAATGACTTTCTACTGGACCCCTCTCTGTGTCCAGTCGGCCAGTCATTGCCACCGCAACGGCCATCGGCCGGCTAGGAGTGCTGAGTGCTCTCAGCGACCGACGAGACGTACCGCAAGGTGCGTCCGGGCGGACAGTGCACGGCGGTGTAGGGCAAATGTCAAATTGCTATTGATCTTCAGCAACCCGCTCGCTCTCTGGTGCACAGGTGACTTGGACACTCTTGGTGGACTTGGCCCGGACTTTCGACTCGAGTGTCCGTGGCGTCTCTTGTGGGTCGGCCTTTTGCCGCCGCGCACATCTCTTATGTCACATCGTGTGGTATGGTTCTTCTCGGCTTTCTGAACCTCGTGACGGCGGCGAGTTTCGTTACGAAGTGTCTAGACTCTGTTGGTCTTTGATTGATAAGTTGCTGGTACATAGGAGCTTCAGCTCGGGTTCCGCCGAAGAATTGGATTTTTGAGTCAGGTACTCTACGGAACTGATCGATTCAGGCAGTCCGCCCCGATGAGTGGTCCTTGGCAGCGAGAGTATGCCGTCGTCGTCGTCGCGTACTTGTGCGCTGTTCAGATGCCGATTTTCGCCTCATCAGCTCGTCCATCGTCGTCTGCTCAGCCGGTCAGCTGCTGCACAGGTGTGCTCGAGAGCCGCCGATTCCATTTAGCGCAAAGCTATGTCTAAATCACCGACATCACCCGGGGCTCTGGGCGCGGAATTCAATTTTGTTTTACTTTTTAACGGCCGCCCATAAAGTGCGCTGAGTGATGATCGTGACCCTCCGGCGCGAAATGGGCAGCGGGTTAAATTAGATTCCTCCCAAGAAGGGGAGCCTTGCCGGCGCAAGTTATGAGTGTGACAGTAAGCGGGTGACGTTTATTGTCAATTTCGTTAAATAAACATAAAAATCCATGATTGCGCTGCGGGCCGCCGCCGCCGCTTGCGCTTTACACTCTCTCTCCTTCGTCCACTGATCGTTAGCGGATATGGGCACCATTAGTTACATTTTCAATTGCACACCGATGAGGAGGATGATGAAACACACGACACACGACGGACGGGCTGGTGCATAGTTTCGGTTTGGACCTTTGGAAAGTAACTCCCTGCGCCAGATGATTGCTGGCTGGGTTCGGTTCCAATATGGCCATTAGTTAATGGTCTGTTAATTTGTTCGGTGAACTATCTGTAGACATCTGAGGCCATCTCATCCTTTCCAATTGTAAAACGCCACTGGCCCCACTGACCCACTCGAGTAGCTCCGACCGCCGAAGGGAGTTCCGACACCGAGCGACGTCGTTCGTCTCAAGTATTCGCTGCTGCCCTGCCCTGTCTTGGCCAGTGATGCTGAATTGTAAAGATCGCGGACTGCGGCCGCAGGATCGAAAAGAAAGCATTGTGTGCCGCCGTGGTTCCTCCAGGGCAGCTCAGAAACCGCGGCCATAAACACACCACAGGCCGGAGAGAAGAAAGAAAACGAAACAGAGGCAGAGGCCAGCGATCGAGGCCGCCGTGTAACGTCAGAGAGGCCGGGTGAAGTAGCTGCCGCCGGAACGCAACGGAAGGAATGTGAAATGTAAATAACACCCCATATCGCACACAAGCGCTCGTTCGGGGTAGGCGCGCTCGAGGTAACGATGGGTGGTGGCGGCGATGCGTGGCTGTGCTTCGTGTCTATTGACCACACTTCCTTCGTGCGGTGGCCACCGGCCCCCTTTCAAGATGTCCTGTGCTCATCTTTCTCGCTCTTCTTTAACACTTTAACGACGACCCCAAGTCCGTTGTTCCTGTCTGGGTCTGGCTCGTTGGGCGATCTAATGTTCCGTCCGACCGTAGTCCGTAGGGGAGAATCGAAAAGTTCGTAACGGCGTGGTCTAAGGCTATGAAATCGGATTGTGTTAAATTTGGCTCTAGCTGTCAATTTGATCTTCCTGATTATGCCTTTTTGGCAACATTATCTTGTTTTAACATCCGGTAAATGATTTTAGGTCGATAAAAACATTGAATTTAGTTTGCAAGTTATCTTTGAAGAGGTTAGACCATGTCGACTTTTGTGCCTGAAAATGACCTGAAAACTACTACAGAGATTGAGATTCCCTGAGATTCCAAAAGAGGACTTTCTGATGGGACCAGAAAGGTGTGGTGTATCACAAGTTTCTAGAACCTGGTGAAACCGTTAATACAAATCGCTACTGGCAGGTCGACATCGAGGCCAGCTTTGCTCAGAACAGAGCCGTGATTTATTGGTGATCCACTCATGGACAGAGTCCATTGGTCTGATGACGATCGAAACGACGAGCGACTCAAGTTGCAGCGGACCCGATTTTTAGATGTCTCACGTACAGAATCCCGGTTGACGCGACCCGGAACCCCCCAGACAACACTAGACGTGGTCTGGCTGAACGATCGCAACATTGCAACGCGACCCGCCGGGGGTTTCATTCTGTGTTCGCGTTGCGTTCCCATTAGCACTTCCAGATCCGGAGCACGAACCGAAAGCCCAACGCTCCCAACGCTCCCTGTGCGCGGTCTCTTCGCGTTGTGTGGATGCATTAAGCTACTTATGAGCGCCGCGCCACCTCTGACACAATATTTGGCCTCTAACATCATCCCGCGAGTCGCGAAGTTAAGTCGATCGGCTTTTCAGCGCTCGCGTTAAGCTCCCAGTGGAGGAGTGAGTTGGAATGCCGTTGGACTTGGGCTGTAGTTACAGTTTCCGGACCTCCTACTACTCCGACAATAAGCCTCTCGCGATGCTGCCCCATGTTTGTTGCTGGACATCGGATGCCTTTTCTCGTTAACTCGTCGTCGTCGGCCACATTCGTTCCCTGCCCGCCGGGGGGCGTGTGCATTGTTGTTGGTTGGTTGGTTGGCACTGCGTTTTTGTTTTTTCACCACTCGTCGACTCGTCATTTTCCTTTCATTTTCTTCCTTCGGGTGTTACACACATTGCGCTTCGGAACGGCAGTATGAGGTACGCGTCCGCAGTTTTTGCGGACGTCGGCGGCAGCAGCGTCCTCGTTAAGTGCGCCCGGCGGCCGACCAGGAGTGTCCTTGTCGTAATAATGGAAACCGTTCTCTGCCTCTCTGCGGCGATCGAGTCGAAGTCGAAGAGTCAAGAAAAGTTAACAAAGTGGAAGGCAAAGAAGCCGCGTTGGTCGCCGTGCCTTTAGAGGGGCTCCGGATTGCGGTGTTTTGGGAAGAGGTGGGACGGACGGTTAGGCCGTCACCGTCCCGGGGCCCGGTCTGGGGCGTGCTTTGGGTTTTGTTTTTCTTCGCCTTAATTTTTGGCTATTGATTTTACACCAGACACCATCACGCCCCGGGGTGTGTGTGGCCGCGGGCTTTCGGCCGCCGCCGCCGGCCGGTGGTGTGAATCGCCAGGTTATGTTACGCGGGTTGTGTAGGAGTAGTGTGTAAACACACGTTTGGCACTTGTCCAGGGGGGGTGGGGGCACACTAGCGACCGGCGTCGACCTGCGATGATGTATGATCCACGGTTTTCGTGGCCACACCAAGAACGATAAAGAGAGAGAGAACTGCAACTTCGATGTTTCGGAGCTCGCGCCGGCCCGGGGCCGATTGGTAAGACAATATTTACCGACCGTAAATGAGGATGAGATGTTCACATGGCGCGACGACGGAGGACCTCGACGGCCGCTTCTTCTCTTGCTTCCTTCGCTTTGCTCACCCCGGGCCGCCGGTCGGCTCCGAGAGCGTCTCGAGTTCTTCCCGGAAGGTGAATGCAAAAATCCTTACACCTCTCTGCGCTCTGCGAGGTGTGTCCGTAAGGGGTCTGTAAAAGGAGCAAACAAATGTGAGAAGGCACGGCACGGCGGTTGCGGGGAGCGTAAATGAATTGATTAGGGGCCTGCCAGCGTTGTAATGCCCAATTTTATTGCACAATAAAGCATTGGAACCCAAGGAATTGGTTGGTGCTGGTGGACCATCAATCGGTGCTGCTTATCTGTGGAATGTGGCACTATTTGCCCTAGATTATGCTCACTCACCTGGCCCAATTCCCAAGAGCCTTGGGATCGATTCTCAATTGGCCGGTTTTAGGGTGGAAAAGCATCGTACGTCAATCTGCCCATTCGAATCTTTCGGTAACCCCGGTT